>NW_002060993.1:0-806 GCF_000150275.1 Trichoplax adhaerens
CTTAAATATAGTGTAATCAAAGCCGTCTGTATTCTTGAATCAACTATTGATCAACTAACATTTTCCTGTTGTCTGATCGTGTGACAAGTACGCGTACTTGTGATGATAGGTGATCAAATTGAATCTTATACTAGAGTCTATCGATGTGGCAGGAATAGGACAATCATTCATGATTCCTGTTTGACATGATCATTTTGTTAGATCAATCACTGTATCATTAAACTAGAGTGGGCAAGATTGGAACAAAATGAAAGACGTCTAATAGGACTACCGTCATTAAATTAGAGTCAGTAGTGAAATACTGGCATTCGATTTTTATACAGGCCCATGATTAATAGAATTGGATGGAGTTTTATGTCATCATTTCGTTAGATCCATGACTGTATGATTAGATTAGAGTCGGCAAGACGATGGCTAGAATTGGATGGAGTATTTACATCATCATTTCAGTAGATCATTGACTGTATAATTAGGTTAGAGTCGGCAAGACGATGACTAGATTTGGATAGAGTTTTACATCATCATTTTAGCAGATCATTGACTGTATGATTAAGTTAGAGTCGGCAAGACGATGACTAGAATTGGATGGAGTTTTACATCATCATTTAAGCAGATCATTAACTGTATGATTAGGTTAGAATCGGCAAGAACTAGATGAAAGTTTTACATTATCATTTCAGTAGATCATTGACTGTACGATTAAGTTAGAGTCGGCTAGACGATAACACAAATTGGATCGAATTTTACATCATCATTTCGTTAGATCAATGGCTAAATGATTAGGTTAGAGTCTGCAAAACGATGAC
>NW_002060993.1:856-7692 GCF_000150275.1 Trichoplax adhaerens
AACAGCTATGGNNCTCTAATACTAGCCATCTATTTTATAGAAGATGCGACTTTTTCTAGTTCTTCAATATTAGCATCTTGATCCTGTTGTTCGACTTCATATACACTCATATACACTTGTGAGGTTGATAGATCAAGAATCTTCAAACCTTTCGAAAATTAAGGTTTATTGAAAAAAACCTTGTTTGCAAAGATACAACGTAATCGATCAGCTGAGGATCACTAACGAGAAAGAAGTATTTTATTGTACTAAACTACTCGCTTATATACTTTTCCGCCTTAACAATCTTAGCACCTTACTTACTACACACTTCATTATTAGCATCTTAAATACAGAATCATTTACACCTTTCATGTGAAGCTCTAGTGTGAGCACTGTAGTAGTTCTCTTCAAAACGATACAGTTACTAAGCTAGCTATATTCGTATTTAATACTTAAGCCTCTAACGAAATATCTAGTACACGTTGTATGAAAATAGTTTCAATAATTCTAGTTTGAATATTTATAACCCCCAAACACTACAGCTAAAAATCACTCTACCATTCCCTCACTTCTACATACGGGACATGCAATGGAATCTTCAACACTCTCAACTCATCATCAGGAGTAGAAAGGATTACTGCTTAGCAAATCCAATGAAAAAGGAATAATACTTGCGTGAAATGTAAAGCTAATCTTGTATCTTGTACCCAGTGCAATTTAACGAGAGTGTCAATAAACTAAGTTAATATTGCTTCCATAATCAATGAAGATGATGGATGTGTATACTGTACAGATGGATAAAGTATACCCCCAATGTCAATAAAACCAATACCCAAAAATAAATAAACCAAAGCATAATTAAAAGTAGTCTATGTCTAGTCTATGGTCAATGCAATTGCTGAGTTAGTTTAATATCTATTACAAATCGTAGTCAAAGAGGGACTTGAAAGAGAAAATGAAAAACATCTGTAATAAAACATTGATAAAATAGGAGGAGAACATAAAGATCAACATAGGGATGGAGAAAATGGATTGCAAAATTGCAGCCTATCTATCATTAAGCATCCCATCTAGTCTAAAGCAAATATTGATGACAGTCTTGTAATACTGTAGATGGCGATCTCTTCAGCTATTGATAAACTAAATTAACATCACTTCTATCCATGAAGATGATGGATGTGTGTACTGTATATAAGATGGATAAAGTATACCCCTAATGTCAGTAAAACCAATACCCAGAAATAAATAAAGCGAAACACCATTGCATTCGTCCATGGGGAGAATGCAATGCTTGAGTTGGTTCAATTTCAATTATAAATGGTAGTGAAAGAGAGATTTGAAGAGAAAACGAAAGCATTTGTAAAAAGATTCAGAATTAAGATTGAGGTAAAATAGGATGAGAAAATAAAAATAGGGATAAAGAAAATGATTTGCGAAATTGCAGTCGATCATAAAGTAAACCCCCAAAAGTCAGTTTAACCAATACCCAAAAATAAATCAAAACAAAATTATTAGTATTGCAATCAATGCAATTATGCAGCTAGTTCAATGTTTATTGCAAATTGCAGTGAAAGACGGACTTGAAAGAGAAACAATCTCACCAAGTTCTTGGTCAAAAGAACATGAGAAGATAAAATAGTCTGCTAGCAAAGGCGATCATGACTGGAAGGGATATTGCAAAAAGAAAATCGTCTTACCTTGTTGTCCATGTTGTCTTCCACTTTTTCCCGACCCCAAAGGCGAGATTGCCTGCTTTCATTCTGTTTCTTACCTTGCTATCCACAGTTTACAAAGTAAATTAGTGATTTCAATTAGAGCCAAGAAAAGTTGATGGCGAGCATGCAGTAAGCAGCGTGCCTGTGCCATACTTTCTCAGTCCAAGTGAGGTTACTCGGTTGATATCTTGCTTATAATATTGTCCGCTGTAGAGTCAATTCCTACTTCTATAGGGTGACAAGCTATTTTGCACAGTAGCTTGCAGCGC
Source organism: Trichoplax adhaerens (assembly GCF_000150275.1). Taxonomy (NCBI): domain Eukaryota; kingdom Metazoa; phylum Placozoa; class Uniplacotomia; order Trichoplacea; family Trichoplacidae; genus Trichoplax; species Trichoplax adhaerens. The sequence goes on from NW_002060993.1 coordinate 2,823, forward strand.
CGACTCTCTACTTAGTCTTCCTCTTCTTCTACTGCCTTCTACACGTGAAATGGCAATCAACCATCAAACATCTTTTTTTCTCACTTTCTTTTTCCATACTACAGATTTCTCTCTTATACTTATTAATCTGTGCTTTTAACAGATATTGTTGGGTGTTAGCAATCTCATCTTGCTTAGCAGGTAAGTCTTTCAACCAGTTAAAGCAATCTTAATCGATGTCATTTTAAACGCAAACCCTAACATTATTGCCATAATATAATCGACCCTTTATCGCCATTAGACCTATAGTTGACATTTTGGGTTGTGAACTGAATTTCTCTTATACTTGTTAATCTGTGTGTTTTATAGATATTACTGGGTGTTAGCATTCTCATCTAGTTTAATGAATAGGTAAGTCCTTCAACAAGTGACAATAGTCTTAATTAATCGCTATCATTTTAAACGTCGAATGGGTTGGTAACCCTGACATTATTCCTATAATCATCCCTCTATCGCAATACGCAAGTTACAGGATTTGCTGGATAAACGGTCAACAAATACACCTACTTCACACTTTTTCTATCGACTGGGTATCAGTAAAACCAGAGCATTGGATAGATTGGGCCTGTAAAAATATATATTCTAGCCGAAGAGATAGTTAAAGTAAGCAATATATAGCTCTTCATAGGTTAGCAAGCTATAGAGTAGCAACACGCTTGGATAGTAGAACATTTTCTTTCCTCTGCAAATAGTCAGTATGCAAAAAACAATGTACTGAGATTATGCAATGTTCATAGAATGATGACCAAGCTACTGTACATGGCTGTAGTATAAATGAAATGATGTCCATCATATTACTTACAATCTACTGTAAAAAGAAACTTTTATAATAAAGTGAAAATAGGATGATAGAATTTTAGTTTCATCATCCAATGCCACCCGATGAGTTAGTAGACTTTGGCGTAAACCTTTCTACAATACTTAATTACAAGATATAGAGAAAAAAATAAGAGTGTAGTAAGTTCCTATAACAGGATTGAAATTGATTGACTATACAAGTATTACGATGTTTGAAAAATGTGTTGATCATTTTGCGTTGGTATTAGTATAAATATACCCACAGTAATCCTTTAATTGAGGCGGAACAACTAGCCTACTGTAGGCTATAGTATCACCAAAAATTCTATTTAAAAGGACTAAAATACTGTGCTGATCAAATCATCTCCACATATTAGTAATTTTGCTGCAATTTCAAACGTGAAAGACAATGTATTCCACCAATAACAACGAAGCGAAGAGAGTGTTGTAATGCCACTTTAACGCATTGGATATTTTGGAATTCTATCGAAGATATCGACTTCAGGAATAACATTTCGTCATTTGCTTGTTATTGATATGTCTGACTTAAATAGCACAACAGGCAAGAAAATGGAGAGATCAATGCATATTACTATATTTATGTTCGTGGTCAATATTAACAATCTAATGCCGACTTGAATACCATACCAGGTTACTCGTTACACTACTCGCAAATATCCTAACTCTAACTTAGATTCAACAGCAAATTATCTATCCCCAACATTCGTTAATGGGGTATTCGATGTATCTTTTTTCAGTGCAAAAAGTAAGTTACTAATGATCATAAGTATTAACTATATTATATAGTATTAATAAATGAACTATCTAAGAATAAATTTTAACCTCACCTGTACTTAAAAATGGCAATTTTATACATACTTAGCCTAGCTGATAATATGGCAATCTAAATCGCTGAGTTGCTTATTGCTAACAGAACTAGAAAAGCTCTGATTGCATATGGATTGGATCTTCATTCTATCGGTTAACCATCTGCAGGTATGAATACAATAACTTTAACTTGTAAATGGGAATTTTTGTAGTCCACGAGCAGTCAAGTTGTTCTGTCGTGACGGTCGAAATCCTCAACGCTTCTATAGATACACACAACTATAAGGTAAGCAACGAGTTTTGAATACACTCCGACTTGCACAATCATTTTATGTACATGAGAAGCAACCAAATGGATCAGTGACTACGTTTCAATAATTTTACTTTTGATTTCTTGTCAACATGGAACAGCTGAACAGGCGCCCACTCCAGCTTACCCTCTCCCAATCTTTTTGACTAAATGGCATGCTATTAATTAATAGCACATGTTGCTACTACAGTAGTTTGTACTAGCAGCTATAGAAAGCTTTCGTTCAACATGGCTGTTCATTTATCCGTTGTTATAGCAGGAATCCAACAGGGTTTACTGCAATGAATGAAGGGATTATCCCTGCACGGTCATCATTTCCGGTGTTTACTAGCACTAGTCAATCGTTTCACACTTTGTGCCATGTTGACTTTCATGCTGAAAAATAGTGATGAGTTAATAACTGGTTTGAAAATGGAATTGCTCAAGTACGGCCAAGTTTTGCTTAATATCATTACCTAATTTCATTTTGTAGTCGCTTCAATTAACGTTACTCAAGATCTTTATTAAATCAATTGCTGTCACTTATACAGTCCGTTTTTCCTTATTAGCTATCATTCCAAATTTCGCCAACTTGCTAAAGTTCATAATCAATTGTAAAGATAAACACGAGTACCTGCATATCTAGTTGTCATTTCGATAGAATGTAGTTATTATTATGAAAGGTTTTGTAGAACTGTAGACAAATATCTGTTATATAACATATAATATAAGCATATAAGCATATAAGCATGTTACAAAATTTTTGATAGCAGACTCTACCCTAAATTACATATAACATAATAAACATTACTCGAGGTACTAAAGTAGAATAAGTATTGCCAGTTTGAACTTATTACAGATCGTCAAGTTCCCAAGGGATGACCAAAAACACAAGGAATTACTAAACTATAATTGACTAGTACAATAGACGAGTGGATATTTTGGATGAACAAGATAGAGAAGCAAGAATGAGATACTCCATTTGATCGCACAGTCTTGGGTGGGCTATGGGCCTTGCTGACGAAGATTGACCTAGAAGAAAATACTGACTGACTAGCTTTACTGACATGGCAAGTTGTTCAATAAACTGAATTACAATCAAATGACTCATTATATATATATTATGACTATCATCCATGCCATTGCTATTCACTTTCATTACTCTAGTGCAAGGATTACTTAAATATAGTGTAATCAAAGCCGTCTGTATTCTTGAATCAACTATTGATCAACTAACATTTTCCTGTTGTCTGATCGTGTGACAAGTACGCGTACTTGTGATGATAGGTGATCAAATTGAATCTTATACTAGAGTCTATCGATGTGGCAGGAATAGGACAATCATTCATGATTCCTGTTTGACATGATCATTTTGTTAGATCAATCACTGTATCATTAAACTAGAGTGGGCAAGATTGGAACAAAATGAAAGACGTCTAATAGGACTACCGTCATTAAATTAGAGTCAGTAGTGAAATACTGGCATTCGATTTTTATACAGGCCCATGATTAATAGAATTGGATGGAGTTTTATGTCATCATTTCGTTAGATCCATGACTGTATGATTAGATTAGAGTCGGCAAGACGATGGCTAGAATTGGATGGAGTATTTACATCATCATTTCAGTAGATCATTGACTGTATAATTAGGTTAGAGTCGGCAAGACGATGACTAGATTTGGATAGAGTTTTACATCATCATTTTAGCAGATCATTGACTGTATGATTAAGTTAGAGTCGGCAAGACGATGACTAGAATTGGATGGAGTTTTACATCATCATTTAAGCAGATCATTAACTGTATGATTAGGTTAGAATCGGCAAGAACTAGATGAAAGTTTTACATTATCATTTCAGTAGATCATTGACTGTACGATTAAGTTAGAGTCGGCTAGACGATAACACAAATTGGATCGAATTTTACATCATCATTTCGTTAGATCAATGGCTAAATGATTAGGTTAGAGTCTGCAAAACGATGACTAAAATTGGATAAAGTTTTACATGATCATTATAGTAGATCAATGACTGTATGATTAGGTTAGAGTCAGCAGGACGACGACTAGAATTGGATAAAGTTTTACATGATCATTTTAGTAGATCAATCGCAGTTTAATTAAGTCAGAGTTGGCAAGATAGGATCAACATTGCATTTCTTCCTTGTAAGACGTCCAGCAGAACCACCCTAATTCAATTAGAGTCAATTATGAAATGCTCGCCACTTGTTTTATAGAAACCGATGATCATTAGAATAGATGGAGTTGTAGGGGTCCATTTTAGTAGATCAATCGTGATTGGGTGGATAGGAAATTGGCAAGATTTTAGTAATACTACGAGTGGTTATTCGATATATATTTGAATAAAAATAAGATGGAGGGCCGCGAGCATCAGGTGTTATGGAGATCAACTTGGGATCAAAGCGTAGCAGCAGGACATTTTTTATCCTCGTCTTAATTCTCCACTGTGTGATCTATTCAATCAGACTAAGCATTAATTCAACAGATTTAATAAAACGTTCTCTCGATTTCAACATTCAATAATCCTTGTTTAGCGGCTATTGCCATCATTGAGCTTAATTACCCCAATATCAAATCTAATTAGACTGAGCTGCATTTACTCCTCAATTGGTGTTGACTAATTTTGAATCATGATTAGACTACTGTTATAGACTACAGCCTATCCTTAACTCAAACTATCCACTAGGCTATAGCCACTTTTACTTCAGGGCAGAAAGAAAGCTGAGGTACTAGCTGTTACAACTAGAAATAAAAGTCAAGTTATTCTATAAAATAGAGTATCGAACAATTCGCTATAAACACTTTTACTTTAGAGCAGAAAGAAAGCTCAGGCTCTAGCTGTTGGAAATAGAAATCAAAATCAAGTTATTCTATGAAATAGAGTATCGATCGATCGTA
>NW_002060993.1:8176-9713 GCF_000150275.1 Trichoplax adhaerens
ATAGCAACGGAATCAATGTCTGTATTATGTTAACCTATATTATATAGATATACAAGTTTATCATCACTAAAACAGTGACTAACAGTAATAATTATGGCCTGGCAACGTGTTAAATTAAAATTCAAGATGATTTTTATCAACTCATTTCTACAGTACATCGGTCGCATGCTTTAAATTTCATGATAAGAATAAATAAGCAGCTACGAAAATGGATTGATATTTTACATCATCTCTGCCACTATATCAAAAATTCACTTTAATCTAGCAATAATAAATATGATATATACTGTCATTAATTAATGCAGGGATCGAGACATGTTTTACACATCTTTGCTCATTTCCATTATCCACTAATTTGATAGCCGTCCATATTATTCCAAGTTTTCATTACAGAGTTTAATAGCATCAAATTTAGATATTACAATCTTATCGTGCAAGTAAACCTGGCGCTTATTTATTAAATATTCGATGGGCTGATGATCATATACCTGGTAGTCCATTTAAAATTAATGTTGAACAAGGTGGTGCTAATAAAATCCAGACTTATGGCCAAGGTTTACGCGAAGGTAATTTAGGTGATCCTGTCCAATTTACAGTCAACACGATCGAAGCTGGTCCTGGTAAATTAAAAGTCCAGGTAGTTGGGCCACAGACCGATGCTGATTATGAGATTGTCGATCAAAAGGATGGTAGCTATCTCATTCAATATTTTCCCAACGAAACTGGTAAACATAAAGTATTTGTTTCCTATAACGATCAGCCCATTCAAGGTAGTCCATTTACATCTCGTATTACGCGTCCACCCAATGCGGGTAAAGTAAGTGCAGAAGGACCTGGACTTTGTAGCGATATTCTGGATGGATTCAATGGCAATTTTGTTGTCGATACACGCACTGCTGGAGAAGGAATATTAAGAGTGCGCATTTATGGACCTAAAGGAGGCTTTGCAGTTTATATGTCACGTAATCCTGAAATGGAGCGTTTAATCGATGTCCGATATAATCCTACGGAAATTGGCCATTATAAAATTGATATAAAATGGTCGGATGTTCATATCCCTGGTAGTCCATTCGATATTTGGATAGTAAGCTCACCAGAAGAATTGAAGAAAATTCAAATGTACGAAAACACTGAAGGTTGGGTTAAATATGTTTAATTCAGCATAGTCGTTGCTGTTGGAAGTAAATATCAACCAATATTTCAAGTTAAAAAGTTAATGAAGCGATAAGAAAAGATTGAAATAATCTTAACGTTTATTTCTTGAAATTATCACTTGAATAGATATCATTGCAAGTGCAATGATAATGTAATAACAACTACCTTAAATATTTTTAACATATCCATTATACTTATATATGGATATTAGTAAATTCAAATGCTTGTATTTCGTTGAAGATGGATATTGTTACCAACCTTTGTCGGTAACAAGCATCCATTTATGTGATAATGAAGTTTGTCAATCTGCTTATCATGTACTATACTTGTGTATGGTTATTCTCGTTTTAAATTTCTTGAATGCAATGACTAAATGATATAA
>NW_002060993.1:13285-16126 GCF_000150275.1 Trichoplax adhaerens
TACTCTTAAAATATCTAGCTAACGGAGCTACATCACTATTATCCTATTTACTAATCTCCCTGGCACGTATCAGAAATATTACAGGATTGACTAGTCAAAAATAAAAGGAACAACTGGTAAGATCGGCGAATTTATAATTATACATAATGAAGATAAGCAAGGATGGCTACTGCCATTAAAGAATCGTATATAGCTTTTTCTTCTTTTACCTCTCTGGAAAATTGGCGGGCGTTGTAATATATATAACACGTGATTGTAGATGCTTTAGCCAATCGTATTAGCGTACATGAGTCATTAGTTTGTATCGTATTGCGTAGATATAAAAGCTGTTAACTATCCTACGGCCGCTTGAGGTAGAACAAATTAACTCTTAAAAATATCTGGCAAACGGAGCTACATCACCGTTATCCTATTTACTAATCTCCCTGGCACGTATCAGAAATATTACAGGCGTCATAAATTTTAACGTCAAACTACAATCCATTGAAGCAGGTATGATAATAGTGTCCGAGATTTGAAGTTTTAGACTATATCTTCTCTTTAACATTTATTCCACTAGTGATTTTATGATCTATTTGAGTCTATTTCGTTGATGGTTTACATCTTACAACGACTTTATTGTGCACTCAAATCGATCTGATCGCTTCTATTATACCCTTTTAACTTGACTTACTACAAATAGCGGACAATAACTAAAGTGCTACTTTTCCGTTAACCTATTTCCTCCCCCCCCCCCCCCCCAAAAAAATATAAACTAATGATAAGTACTTTGATAATAACAATTTTAGCAGGGAAAAGCCAGCGATACATATTAAACAGACACCCCAAGATAAGGCACTGCAGTATAAATAGAGTAAGCGCCCTTGCGTTCCGTATCTGAAGGAAGATGAAATCAATTACTTCTTATTTGTTGAAATAGTATAAAATTGATATTTGTGATTTGAAAATGATGATCAGAAATCCGCGCTATTTCTCTGTTAATATCAAGTAACAATCATCACCCAAATTAGTCAGTGCATAAATCTGCTAGTTCTACACCATAATAGATGCTATTGATTCTACTCTTATAATTCATGACATAGTCGCATAAACGTATGCATTACGGATACGGCCCTTACATTCAGCATTTCAATATTTATCTTCCTAGTGTGTCTATTGGGGTTTATTGCGCCTAAAATGTCTTGTATGTCCGTAGAGCATATCGAAGAGAATCACTTGCCAAAATCTGTTGCTCGTGTAGATAGAATTCTCTATATTTCCTTCCGTGTATTTTATTTTTATATGCTACGTGTTTATCATAAGCTTGACGCCTTTAATTCCATTCTTAACTTAACATTACTCGATAATCCTTGTTCCAGTTTTTAACCTGAGCTTGTGATTTATTTTATTTTGATACAATATTAAATTTATTAACTTGAACGTACGTATTGAAAGATTTTAGTTTTAAAGCCTACTATTTCTTCACTACGTATCTACAATCATCGTAAATCATCTATCCTAGACGGAACAGTGTTCTACTTATTTTTATGCCAAAAGAGTACTTGAAGGAAGCGTGATGACATCAAAAATTGGAGCTAATGTGTTAGCGTAATGAATTAGATTGCAAGCTCATCGTCTTAAAACAAAACGATAAAAACCTTTTTCTTCCTGATCTTTTATGCCTTTAGTCTTAAATAGCTTACAGAGAATTGAATTTTTACGGTTTACAAAGAATCATTCTGGGGTTTATGCAGTTAATCATTTTTTTGTATTAAATATGATCAGTGTCTCTTTATGAAGTTGAAGGCTATTCCCATTCATTTACATTACCTCTTTACAAAATAAATGGGATAACAGAAGAAATAAATCCTTATATGATTAATTACGATGTGGGAGTTAATTATGTTTAAAAGTCAATAAAAATATATTGTAGTGTATCATTTGACCAATGGGAAATCACTCAAATTAGGTTAGATGGATCGTTTAGGATATGATACGGTCCATGTATGTATATGATAAAAAATTGGTTATTTAGTCAACAAGATTATACTGTAGATCTTTGTAAATCACTTTTTTCTCAAATCGCTGACAGTTTTATCGTCTATTACGAGATTTACTTGTAGGAAAAAATGGTTAAACTTGAGAGGTGACTGCGATCATTTTCAGTTTTTCCTTTTCAGTTCTAAGTACATATTTTAGTATATTTTACTACTGTAGTAATGTAATGTACGGTATACTCTTGTAATGACTATCACGAAACCAAACTATCATAATCCATTTAGTTTTTGGTATTGTGGGTCAGGCATGAAACAATTACAGTGATTGCGGATTTTAAATGGCTCACAAATCGCTCTTATTTATGGTAGATTATTTGGCCTGAAAAGTCGCTCCGTTACTGGTGTTTCGGCTGGAGAAAGCATATGAGTATACTTACTATCGATTTAAAGTTAGCGGATTCTTCATGTATTTAAGCATATAACTTGTTTCATTAACGGATACATAAATAATAATTGCAGTAATTTATGATTTTACTACTATTTAATTACCTTACTGCAGTTGATAGCTTATAAAAAGTTATACCAAGGTATTATTAATTTAAGTAGATACTCTAAATTTCTGCAAAGTTAGGATGCTAAGGCTTGATGCAACTCTGTATTAACTGGCGTGCGATGCAAGTAATAACTGATTTTGAAGAAAATAAAGTACATCATATTGCAGATGTACCGGCTCAGGCTAATTTATTTAAGAATCATGTTTAACAAAAAGTATTATATTACAGATGCTACAAAAACTGATTCGGAGGAAAATAAAGTACTCATATACTTCTTACTTATTACTTATCATGGATTAGTGCTTGATAAG
>NW_002060993.1:18444-22419 GCF_000150275.1 Trichoplax adhaerens
TTCGTTAAATCTGCGATAAAACCTATTCTTTTTTATATCAAAAATCACTTTAGAAATTCATTAGACGTTCAAACGCTCTTGCTACTAGATTAAGGATATTGTTTGTTGAGTTTTACTAGTCGTGTTTATCCAGTGCAAGTTTTGAATATGCCAGTTATTGTACCGTTAATTTCATAAACATTTACTATGAGTTTCATTTATAGTGCGAAAATAATCGTTCTTGCTCAACGCTAAAGACGAAAGGCAATTGTGACATGTCCTTTCCAATTTATTAAATTCTCCATACTACATAATTCATTCCACAATTAGAAATTCCTCTTCGACAGCTTCCTCCGACTCCAAACAGTCACTACGTTATAAGGAAGGAAAGTGTAGACGAAATTTGTACTCAATTACAGGAAATAGACAAGTCAAATGGTAAAATTTTAATACATGGTATGGCTGGTAGTGGTAAAACAACAACTGTTTGCCAGTCTGTTAGACAAGCTACTAAAAAGGGCTTATTTAAATCAAATGGCTGTTACTGGATGAAAATCGGTAAGTTTGTAAGTCTTATAGATGATATTTCAAGTATTAATAAGTAATGTATTTGGGCGACTATTACTGTACAATTATCCATACAATGTATCTGTAAAATTGATCAATTCGAATTTGGAGTAGAGCATAAGCTTACCTCGCCAGTCCCTTATCTACTTCGGACCGAAAGCATTTGCTATTACCATTAGAAGAATTATAAGAAGTACGAGATGAGAACATTGTTCTTATGGAATCGATAAAAGTATTGCCAAGAGATAAATAAGTTCAAACCTTATTTTATGAGTAAATACCATCAAGTAGGCTACCATGTAATGATCATAGTTTTTAATTTTTCAATATTTATCGAGCTTCTAGTAAGATAACTTTAACTCGTAGTTCAATTATAATAATAAGAGCATTTATTTGTATGAAAATAATGTAGCAAAGGTAATTACAGACTACGATATAGTAAAATAGTTGCCTTACCGCATTCAATGACGTTGAAAGTGATGACCATTTATAATTAATAGTACAGTAAAGTATACTTTCTAGTACATGAGAATCAACTATAAATTCCTATTCAAATTAATAACTGTTACCTGATTTAAAAATCATGACACCGTGGAATTTTTCCCCTTTAAAAAATTTGGCCATATTTAACCAGTAGTGGAAAGTATTATGATTGTGTACTATTTTTAGGCAATATTACGTCGAGAGATAAAATGAAATCGAACCATAATTTTGTTAGGGTTATATCTTTAGGCATTAACGATAAGTGGGTTATCATGTTATTGACGAACCCTTTATCTACTGGAGCAAATAAAGTAAAATGCTCTAAAACGCAAGATGAGATGGGAAAAGAGATAGATATTTGTTAGATCCTTTAAACTTAACTTTGTTGAAATGTACGCGCTGTCGAAGGTCGTTAAATTGCTATGCTTGTTTAAAGCAGCGATGATGATTCATATTTATCTTAATTTAGGCAATATATCTAATATCGAATTACGCCAGAAACTGAAGACATTAGGTATCAGACTTAATATGGAATGGAAAGAGAATATTCAATCTATGAGCGAGATTTGTGCTTATCTCAGTTCTAGTCTAGAAGGTGATTTTTGAGCCTTTTATAAGTAATTCCATGTCAACTTGAATTATATTTAAGGTACAGCATTAATAGGTATTTGATTATTCTTATAACAGCAAATCGCCGACTATCCGAGACGCTATTTATTTTCGACGATATCTGGAAAAAGGATCATTACGAATACTTATCTTTTGCCAAGAAGTCAATCTCTACTTCACGATTTAAGTATCTAGAAAATGAGCTCGACCATCACTGCATCCGTTTATCGGTTAGTTTTGTAATTCAGTTTGTTATATATTGCAGTATAGTGTTATCGTTGAGGAAAACTTCACCGCCATGATTTCTCTATTTTGTCATTAAGTAACCTATCCGAACAATTATGATGAATACAATTCTTATTTCATATACTCTCTTGTATAGGAAAATCTAACGTACGATGAAGCTATAGAACTGCTTGCGTTACTTGCCGTTAATGATAATGATCAGACATTGCGTCAAAATCCAGTTGTCAAGAATGTTATCGACAGTTGTCAAGGTTTACCATTAGCTATCACTTTAATTGGTGGTCTTGACTTAAAAACTGATGAAGAGTGGAATCAAGCAAAGGATATCATTGCCAAAAAGTCTGCAGATATTGAATTAGCTCATTACGGTTTCAATCTATACGGGACTTTAGAATTAAGTGTTAATTCTTTGGAAAATGAGAATAAACAATTATTTGAGCAACTAGCTGTATTTAAGCGAGTCAGTATTCCTATTCAATCTATTGCATCGTTATGGAACTACAATGTAATCGAAGCTCGTCCTCTCGTAAAGAGAATGCATAACAAATCATTACTTACATATGATGAAGAAAAGTAAGTTTAATCAGATTTCGGTTCGTAGAATGTATTGAAATAGACACAAAGTAAATTCCTATACATTTAGAGCATTAATCATGTTTGAAAACTAATTATTTTTTAATTTTGGGGTAGAGTAGAATACTGCATATCCAAGTTAACTTAATTGAGTGATGTCCAATTTTGCAATGCTTTATATTTTAATATTCAAAGCATGACCTAGTGTGTCCTTGTAGGCATATATAGTTATAGATATAGAATGAACAGATTGATAAGTATTTTAAATGGATTGTGACTGTACAGTACTTGCATGTCGAATAAGCTATCATATATCTGCTTTATGTTAATTTTGGTTAGAATACTGTATGCCCAAGTTAAGGTAATGGAGTAATTTTGCAATGCCTTATAGGTATGGAATGAACAGATTGAACGAGTATAACTTGTAGATATATTTAGTTATTGGAATACAAGTGCAATAAGCGGATATATGCAATCTGTAACATACAGAACATATACTTTTTTATCTACTTGTTAATATATTGGGGTTCTATCACGATTTATAAAAAGGTCATACTAGTTACGATGATTGCCTATTCTATGTTTTGACGACTGTACATAGGCTGCTATATTAATTCTGCAAATACTGTACAGAATAAGAATATCTATCAATCGTTAGTTGTAGGTTGATAATATTGCGCTATTAGTTTTGTCGCCTTTTTTATCTACTAAATCAACATTATCACCATATTAAGGTTACTAGTAAAATTTGAAGTTGTGACGCTTTCACTTCCATCATTAATAATACAAATATTATATTGTGAAGTATAAATTGTCTTACCTAACGTAGTCAATCGGCATTTGCTATTTTCCTCTTCCATCTTCAAGCGATCTACGAAAGTATGTCTACAAAGCAAGCCTTGTATACACACTGCACATTGCACACAATATTCTACACAGTAAATTGAATTCTAACCCTCTTCCATAAGGCTCTTTTTCTCTTTTAGTGATAACTAGCCAATACTACTTTTATTTAATTAATCTTTTCTATTAGCTACTGTTTAGTTTGATAGTAAATTATGATTTGCTATCGTCTAAAGTAATTTGATTCTGTAATCCAATTCATCTGCAATGACTACCCAATATGTTCTTCTCAATAATCGAGCCAGTGCTATTCAATGCATAGTTTTACATACGCCATAATTGTATCAATTCTCAATGCAGTGCTACAATCGATAGCCTTGTATTGACTACTGTAAATAGTATTAATCCCATTGATTTCCATTACTTTGTCAAGATCGCACTGTGTTCTACACGATTTGATGGTCGACTATCTACAGCAACGACTCTACTCGCACAATTCCAATCAAGATTATCGCAAGAGTTTAAACAAAACGTTGATCGATGGTTACCGTAAGCAGTGCGATGGAAAGTGGAATACCTTCCCTGATGATGGCTATTTCTATCCTAATCTTATTTATCATGCTTTAATAGCTGAAAATGATGAGCATCTTCAAAGTATTATGACCGATTTCGATG
>NW_002060993.1:24261-27428 GCF_000150275.1 Trichoplax adhaerens
CTAAATGCAGTCAAGTCAAATATCGCTCTTAGATCCAATTGATAAAAGCTATTTGTATCAATTTGATGGATAGATGTGGAATGCACAGCAATGGACTTGTCGATCATTCAAAGTACCTGCTTACATCCATGCAAAGGATGATGATCGGTACTTTGCTACCAATCATTTTCAACATGGCTTGCCCTTAAGGTACATCAACATCTACCGTGATGCAGCCTATATGATAATATCATATAGCAGGTTAGACAGTGGAAGTAGTCTGGTAATTGGTCTGTTAAAAATGGAACAAGATATCGAATTTGAAAATCAGATTCGGCCATTACATGATATTGAAGACGTTGAGAATATTTTGGTATCAGGCGATCAGTCAATGATCGCTATTGACTGTTTTAGGAAGGTTAGTGCAATATTGGGTTACTCATATTCATGAATCGTCATAAAGTAGATCAGCATAATATTTTATTGTGCAGTAATATTAGTCCTATATTGTAATACTGTGATATATTTAGAAACTCATACTCAAAATGAGTGGTGATCAAGTCCAATCTCGTGTTGAACTTGATCAATCTGGTCGATCAATGTTTATTCCTGGTAGTAATCGATTGCTTATTTATGATGACCGGGATGTATATGAATATAATTTACAAGGTAAGACATGATGGTTGTACAACAACTCTAATTCATCATGCATTCATTCATGGTCACAATCGTTTTTATTAAACTAAGGCGATAAAATTGCTTGGCAAGATATCTCTCAAACAAAATCAGTTGATGTTGGTAGACCCCAACGTAACCCCCAAACTACCGTCAACATATTCGACGTAGGTTAAGCTTTCATCAGCACTAGTAGCTCTATCGACTTTGTTCAATCCTCTGCTCAATTGAATTGAATTGAATAATATTGATTGGTTGCAGCTGATCGAGTTTGTAGGTATAGAAGATTGTAGAAAGTACAGGGAATTAATCAATGGAATACTTGCAGAAGAATCGATTGCTGAAGATCGGATACGCTCCAGATATAGAAAGAAGGATAACACACTCATTCTCTTTCCTGTATGTTGAAAATACCAGTTTGAAGTTTGTATGAAAATGACGGTAGTATTATGTAGAAGAAGATGATGAAAATGAGAATGCTTATTAGCTAACCTAAGAAGTTGTTGAACTGATTTTACAATTACGTTGGAGGTCAATTGGTCGAATTAATTAATTGATTTATTTCAGATATTTTCCTCAGAAGCAAGGTGGATAATAACTGTTAACCTTACGACTGGAAAGAAGAGCGTTGATCGACTGACATTGAGTGATGATGCTGGTGTTGTGTATGTTGATGATGATTATCTTTATGTTTGGAGACGTAGCTTGAAAGTAAGCTAGAATAATTTATTTCCATTTAATCTCTATTCTAAAGTGGAACCGTCTATAAATTGACTGTTCAGTTTCATGTCGAAAATAGCCTTGAATGTCGACTTTGACGTCTATTGCAAATGGAGACGACCATTAACGACATTTCCAACTTGAATTTATTGTAGTGTTACAAGTTTGGGGATGGTGAATATCAATTACTGCAAAATATACCATACCAATGGGAGGAAGGATTAATGTGTAAAATAATGATGAATTATAACCCTCATAAGATTGAACATTCGTTTCTTCCTCTTCGGATGAAGAAAGAAAAATTAGTTGATGTATGGGGAGAGAAAGATGCCGAAATGATTGCTAATGCAATGGTAAGTCATAATGATCGCAGTGTCAATATGGAAATGAGTTGGAAGGAGGATGACAACGACTGTAATGAGTTGATTATGTAAGGAGTTCGACTCTAGTCCATAATTGATCCTTATGTTCCATTAAATTCAATATAGGACGATGTTGACGATCTTTTGCTACTACTGGAAAATGGAGACCATATAGCAGTAAGACAACGATAACTGCATACAATCAATGTGACGTCATCATTGTTGAACGTAGGTTGTGCTAATCATAAAATTATATGCCTATAGATACTCGACCAAGATGGAGAATTACGCGTGAAAAGATACAAAGACAATATCAAATACTTCCGTCATATCACACAATTCTTCAACCATGAAAATCTATGGTCGGACAAGCAGTTAATCCTATATGAAAATATATCTAGTTTGAATATTTATAACCCCCAAACACTACAGCTACAAATTACTCTACCATTCCCTCACTTCCGGATAAGGGACATGCAATGGAATCTTCAACACTCTCAACTCATCATCAGGAGTGATCAGGATTACTGCTTAGCAAATCCAATGAAAAAGGAATAATATTTGCGTGAAATGTAAAGCTAATCTTGTATCTTGTACCCAGCGCAATTTAACGAGAGTGACAATAAACTAAGTTAATATTGCTTCCATAATCAATGAAGATGATTGATGTGTATGCTGTACAGATGGATAAAGTATACCCCAATGTCAGTAAAACCAATACCCAAAAATAAATAAACCAAAATATGATTAAAAGCAGTCTATGTCTAGTCTATGGTCAATGCTATTGCTGAGTTAGTTTAATGTCTATTACAAATCGTAGTCAAAGAGCGACTTGAAAGAGAAAAGGAAAACATCCCTAACAAAACATTGGTAAAATAGGAGAACATAAAGATCAACATTGGGATGGAGAAAATGGATTGCAAAATTGCAGCCTATCTATCATTAAGCATCCCATCTAGTCTAAAGTAGATATTGATGACAGTCTTGTAATACTGTAGATGGCGATCTCTTCAGCTATTAATAAACTAAATTAACATCACCTCTATCAATGAAGATGATGGATGTGTGCTTTGTACAGATGGATAAAGTATACCCCTAATGTCAGTAAAACCAATGCCCAAAAATAAATAATGCAAAACACCATTGCATATTCGTCCATGGGGAGAATGCAATAGTTGAGTTGGTTCGATTGTAATTATAAATGGCAGTGAAAGAGAGATTTGAAGAGAAAACGAAAACATTTGTAAAAAGATTCAGGATTAAGATTGAGGTAAAATAGGATGAGAAAATAAAAATAGGGATAAAGAAAAATTTGCGAAATTGCAGTCGATCATAAAGCAAACCCCAAAAAGTCAGTTTAACCAATACCCAAAAAATAAATCAAAACAAAATTAATAGTATTGCAATCAATGCAATTGTGCAGCTAGTTCA
>NW_002060993.1:29341-44892 GCF_000150275.1 Trichoplax adhaerens
TTTGAAAACTTCAAAATACTTGCAATAGAAGGCGTAAGTAACTAGGATATCTACATATCATATCATTCATGCATGAATCACTACCTTTAACAATCTAAGCAATAAAATGGACGATGGAATCATTGGTTATTTACTGTTGCTATTCAAAATCCAACCTTATTTCTTTCCTTTAGATAGTCGATGTAGCCTATAATATACAGTATATATTTCGCTCAAACAAAATATAAGAAATTTATATATAAGTATAAATATAAGAATCTTATATTTGTTTAATAAGTGTAAGAAGCAAATCTGTTAAAGACTGGATGATTTACGAGGAAAAAAAAACTTCTAGGTAGCATTGTTGCTCATAATTAAGTAAACACAAGCGGTATATCATAGAAATATTGAACACTTACAAGGCGAATACAGTATAGTTACAGTTACTTCATCACATCATATATTTCGCAATAATTTATCCACTGTCATTTTTGCCAATAGCTTCCTTTCACAGATATTGAATCAATTTTAATTACCTGTAGAAAACATAGTTTTATAGAGAAACTAGTCGTACTTTTTACTGTTGCACCTGCCTAGAAGCATAATAGATAAATTGTTGTTTAAACCAGGTACCTTTCTAATTTTAATACATTTTATATGTATGCTAAAATCGGCTTATGAAGCAGATCAACAATCAGAAGGCTCATCACAAACTATGCCCGAGAAACACAAAAACATTTCAACAGATCAACAGCAAGAAAAAGAGCAAAGGGTAGTACCGGAAGCTGGTACGCATAGAGTGATTGGTTTGATCTCGTTTATAGTTCATTTGCAGCAGTAATTTATCAAAATTTAGGTTATGCTTTTATGGTAGCATTTCATAAGTTATAAATTCGATCTTAAGTTATAATAACTAAATAGCATTTCTACTATACTCCGTATGAAATCAATCCGTGTATTACTTAACGTAAAAATTGATGTAGTTATCTTACAGTATTGCATTAAGTTTAGTTTTAGTACGATAAAGTTTCAACAAGTATCAATTACTGATAGCTTACTAAGCTTACTACAAATGCTAAGAGTCTTCATAATTATGTAATGCAAAAACAGATTAACACCAAATACTTTTTAAGCTTGTTTATCTATAAGGATTATATCATTAATATACTGATGTGATACTATACAAGCATCTAACAAGTTAAGACGTGTCATAGCGAAGACCGAATGTTCTGCACAGTTTATTGGATGCTATTTGTAATGCAAAATGTCGCTATAGTTATATCGATCATTTTTATAATAACTATGCTATTACTGTTCATTGGATAGAGAAACAAGTCGAGCAGACATCATCTACTGCAACTAGCGATGAAGTTAAGACTGGATAGCATTGATTATACTTAACTTTTGCAGCTTGCTCTTAACTATCTTACTAATGCAAATTGTTAGAAGAGTGCATAATCATCAGCTGCTGCTAATAAATTAAATACGCACGCAGTTACCAGTAGAGTTATGAGCGGTTACTTTTAAGACATATATCGTCGATTTTTTAATATTGATGATTTAAATATTACGCAAAACAGATAAAAAATTTATCCATAGCATGAAAATAAGTACTAATATCACCTCGTATAGCAGCTCCTTGTATCCGTTTTATATAGTTAATTTTCCCTTAATTCTATAGTTTAAACAGCTCTCCTTTCACTTTCTGCACTATACAGTAGATACATCAACTTTTATAAAAAAAATTTATCGAAGTATTAGTGCAGACTGGAAAAATTGGCAATTGAATTAGATATTGACCGAAACGAAATAAAGAATATTTCACAAGAATATTCTAGTATGGATATGCGATGTTATGAAATGCTTTATCGTTGCCGCCTGAAATATAGCTGTAAATTTGGATTAAAACTAATCGTTGCGTTATACGAGATCGATTTGGGCGAAATTGCGGCGAAGATTGCCTGAAACTATACCAGTTGACGAAAGAATTTGAGTCTTTGATTTTTAAGTTCTGTTGCCATATATATGATAGGATTAACATTTAATTTTGAAGCTTGTGCTATAAACAGTTCTTATGGAAGTGTACTTAGCCGATTAAAACTATACACGTGAAAGAAATGTATATATCTTAGATAGCGTTAATATTTTTTGAAGACTGCGCTAAAAATTGTTCTTATCAAAGTCATTAACTGTTCAAAACTGTACATATGAAAAGTAAAATGTATTAGAACCAGCTCATGTGTTCGATAGAAAAAAGAACATAGCAGCTTTAATATACTATACAATAGAGTATGCTGCTACATTTAGTGATTTCAGTTCAGAATAACAATTTCTATCATCATTTCCACTGAAGGAATCCTCTCTTGCCTAATATTTTTATGGGCAGCATAAGCATACTCGTAACTGTGAATTTAAGCTATAATTAAGTTAATAAGATACCGGATTTACAGCTTTGTAAAGTATAGGAATTAGCCGAATCAACAGGTCCATTTCAGGTACAAAATCATTTGATTAATCCAGGCATTATCTGGATTCTATGAGCTGAAGTCATAATATGGTAATTGTATGCTAATTTTAGTTATTTTATGTACTCTAAGCACAATGCAATCGATCCATTGTATTAGATTAGGCAAGGGTTAGAGGAACAACATGTAAAAGATCTCTTGTAATATAGGGGCAATAATAGTTTATATGGAAAGTTTATAGAATAAAGAGGCAGGATTGAAACAGTACAACACACCGTGCCTGGAGACCTACCATGAATGTTAGCGAAATTAGAGTTGGCTATAGGTACTAAAAGAGGCTAATTATACTGAAACTATTTGGAATATCGTCGATAAAACTAACTTTACTGATAGTACTACTGCAAAGAGATTAATTTATATTGAATATTGTCTGCTTTCAATCAATTATTATACTGTATGTCAAGATTGAGATTATGGAGGATGAACCCGCCGTGTCCAAATTCAATCAAGAAATCCATTTCTTCTATTTACAAGGTCAAAAATGTAATAAAGCTAACGATTACCAAAAGGCACAAGATTATTTTGTACAAGCCCTGGATAAAATTAATTCACTGTCTAGTGTTACCAATGAAATGGATCTACTAAAATGTGAAATTTTGAATCAAATCGCTGAAATAAATGTAATACAAAAAGAGTGGGTAAAAGCCAATGAATTCGCTCAAAGGGCTTGTAATGCAGCTGAGAAATTGTCACAACCAGCCATAATTGCCAAGTGTTTGGATATGCGAGGCGGTGTTAAATTGCTACTTGGCGATGCAAATAGTGCTCTCGATGACTTTAAGAAGGTACTCGGTATTAAATTAAGGTTTTCTGGAGATACTACAGAAACTGCCAAATTATACGAAAGCATTGGAAATATCCTTCGTGATCAAGCTAAATTTAAGGAAGCTCTTTCCATGCTGAAAATGAAACTTCAAGTTCAACAGCGAATCCTTGAAGAAAATGATCCTGCTATTGCTGAAACATATAGGAGCATTGGATTCATCTATAAAAGGCAACGCAAGTATGATGATGCTCTATTGATGTATACAAAGTCGCTCAAAATCAATATTCAGAGAATTGGAGAAGAACATCTCGATGTTGCTGACACCCATTACGATATGGGAGAAGTATACAAGAAGCAGAACAAGCTAAGCGAAGCTCTTTCTTCGTATCGTAAAGCTCTTACAATTTATTTAACTTTATTAGATGATAAGCATCCTAAAGTTGGAATATCGTACAGGAACGTTGCCTGTGTTCTTGATGATCAGTGCAAAATTGATGAGGCTCTTTCTATGTACGAAAAATCGCTTGCAATTCAATTGACGTCGGTTGGTGAAGATCATTTAGATACCGCATTACTATATACTAATATTGGACGGATCTACGGTCTTCAAACCAAGTTTGATCAGGCAATTTCCTCACATCAGAAATCGCTTAGTATTAAGTTAAAAATACTTGGTGACAGTCATTTAGATATTGTTGATTCTTATAAAGGCATGCGACGTCTATATATCAATAAGCGCAATTTCATGCAGGTTTTATCCTTATGTAAAAAGTCTCGTACAATTCTAATAAAAGCATATGGAGAATATCATAACAGTGTAGCGGACTGCTATGTCGACACAGCAGTAGCGTATCATGGGTTGGGTCAGTATGATAGTGCAATTTCAATGTACGAAAAGGCCAACAGAATTTTTACTCATATTCACGGAGAAAATCATCCTTACCTTGCCAGTACTTATACAATGATGGCAATTTCATATGAAAACCAACATCGATACAATGATGCTGCTTCTATGCAACAAAAAGCTACCAGTATTCGTCAAACACTACAAGATGGTAATGCCAATCAATTATTCGCAAATCAAGGTAATTTCTGTTTATTTAAACATAATTTTCAATCATTACATTGATAACATTTTCCCTTTATGACACACGATATCTATTTGCACTTTACTAATAGGAGAAAAAGTTCAAAAAACAAATCAAGTACAGAACCAGGAGATTCCTAACCAAGATTTATCCGGTAAGATCAGAAATTGATAGGCTATTAAAATAATAATTGAAAAAATTTTATATAAAATGTTTGTGCTCCAACAGTTTTCAACTTTTAATTTTGCGAGTATGATGCTATTTTATGATAGATTGCTCAAAAATTCAAGAAAGTGCATCTACATATGAATCGTCTTGAGAGATTTCTGTATATTTCAATGTTATATAACTATTGATCGCCTATAAAATTGGATTATTTCACACATTTGATTCTTATGAATTCATCAAGACCAAGTACTACAACCTGAGAAAGGTCCAAGTTCTAGTGATAATGATCGTGATGTAAACGAAGAAGAGGTGACAACGGTAAATATTGATACGGTATCTAATGGATTAATCGCTATCCATAAAATACACTAATGTTACGATTTGAATACCTGCAAGTAATCCGCTTTGATTTCATGGATAGATAATATAATTTACTATTTTATAGCTATGAGAAAAAGAGCAGTATTTGACACATACATGAAAGCATTAGAACAAAGAAGTTGCCGAAATAACCTAATACGTGCTATGTATGCCGGTCCTTGCTACGTCGGTAAATCATCCATTATGAAGTTATTTACTCAACAAGACCTTGTAAACCATCAATCTTCAACGCAAACTGTTGATGAGTCTGATATAATGGTCGATCTTGAAGTTTATGGCATTTATGATCGCAGATTATATGATCTTAGTCACATTTTGGATGCTAATATTAAGGCGATTATTGCATCGTTAGTTAACACTCAAGAGACAATTCAACACCATCGGTTACAACCTCAGCAGATTCTCAATCAAAGGCAGGATATCCGTCAGTAAATATTGATAGTTCATGTCTAGCTGATATGAAGCTAGATACTGCCAGTACCTCAGCGTTTGAATCATCGGATACTTCTACAACATCTCCTCACAGTTTGTTAGACTTGCAATAACGCCAAGATGTCTTTCTGCATTATTTTTCGTCTGTCCTAAATAAAAATGAAGATATTATAGGCAATAGTCAATATGCTAAAATATGGGATTTCGGTAACCATTCTATATATTACGCTACTCAGTACCCGTTTCTATCGGGGAATGGTATCTATATTCTAGTATTTAATATTACTCAAAATATTAACGATAAAGTCAAGACAAGAGATAATGATATATCATTAATCAACGTTGAAAGTACTACTACAATTCTGTTAATAAGAAGTTCAGATCTACGCGGAAGCAGACGAACGATTAGATGGTCCTCCTGCATCTTCTCGCAGTATTCTAGATTTACAGCAATGTCAAGATGTCTTCCAACATTAATTTTCATCTATAGATAATGAAAATAAAGACAGTCAAGGCAATAGCCAATTTGCTAAAATACGGGATTTCGGCTGTCATTCTATCTATCATGATACTCATCATCCGTTGTTATCGGGAAATAGTATCTATATTCTCGTATTTAATATTACTCAAAATATTAACGATAAGGTCAAGATCACATAATATAGTAAAATCGGGATGTTATTTCATGCACAATATTTTTGTTTTTTTATTTTATCTACAGTGCATTACTGTGCACTCTCAGAGTGCACGGCAAATTTTTGTATTTTGTTTGTACTGTGCAAGCAAATGTATGAAATTTTTTCGTTTCGGCAATAAATTTCATACCCAACGAAAGAGAATAAGTTGATTTACAAGAATCCGTGTATTATTTTTCTACAGACTGTATATACCCGTTTCTTCATAGACGGAAGATTTTGATTTAAAATCGATTTTAAATTCGATTAATTGCATATACTATGCTGGTATGTACGTTTTCATGCGTCTGTATTCATTTATTGTCAAGAAAAAATACTGGAATTAAACTAAATATCGCAACAGGTCTTAAAAATAATCAGTCATTTTTACATAATTACTATATGCAATATGGACTCAGGCTAGCTTATTCATTACCATAAATAGAAAACTTCTGACTAGCTATTAGCTCAGTAAGATACACAGAAATCCGGCATTAATTTTTTACACCGACCATTCTAATTAAGGCAAACAAACATGTTTATGTGGGATATTTTTAGCATCATAATTGTTTCTAAGATATTATCTGTAGTTGAAAAAAAAGAAAGATTAATCGACATTGCAATAACTTATAACTTTCCATTATTGGTTATAACGTCTTCATGTCAGTTTTAGTGAACTTTGATTGATCTTCAGGAATCACATGTGATGTCTCAAATTATTGAATACACTAAAAGAGTTATGTTACCCTACAGTAGTGGTACAAATAACCGAATAAAGCAATACGATATTAAATTTCAACACTGATGAATTGGTTATGTCGTATAAAAATTGCTGTTGATAGTCTTTATTAAGGTTGAATGCTGGAATATCTTAATGATATAAGATAACGATGCCATTTATTTATTATCACCTGTCAGACTAGCATAAGATTACAGTTGAAATTATCTTTAATGATTTTACCATACAAATATTAGCGAAATCATTTAATACAGCAATCGCAATAGGATTGTTGACATGACAATCAAATACTACTAACTTAGTAACAAATTAGATAAGGTAGTTGGCTAGTGATCATGACTGAAATAAGCTAAGTGATATTCTACGAACAGATTCTTAACGAAGGTCTATTTAAAATTATGACTAGTTTCTTGCATAACATCAGCCTGGTTAATGCATTAATTGGATTTTTTTTTCCCAAGAAAGCGAACATTTGTGTCAGTAGTACTGCGACGACGACGACGACGACGGCGACGTCGGCCCCACCACTAAAATAGAAATCATAAAAATCTACTTTAGTACATTTCCATTAAGCTTATCTTAAATAGTTTATAGCCGACTATTTGAGTTATTACTATATCATGGACGATTTATCATTATCATTATGCGTAAACTAACTGCTTTCTTAAGATGTTGCAAATCTTCTTTCAACTCTTCAATCTCTTGGTCTCTTTCATTAAATCGCACTACGTCTCCATCATCTTCTTCCATACGGCTAGTAATAGCAAAGTCGTACTGTTCCTTATCATCGTCAGTATTTTGCTTTGCTTGGTCTTCTTTAGCGCTGCAGACTACAACTATTAATAATAATGAAGCTAGTACAACTAATTTGGAGTTCATTTTCTCTTTGGTGAATATTATCTAGAAGCGATAGATATAAATGACATTAACGCTTAATGTGAAATTTATGCCATTTAAGATCAATTCGCTGAAGCAAACTATTCTAATTTTGAAATTAATCGCTGCTATACATCTTAATTCATTAATTACTGTACTGTAGCTAATTAATGATCAAATTCGATTATAATCCAAAAATTTTTCTAAAAAATTACTATCTTATCTTTATAATTCTAACCTTCCTTGCACTTGGTTGCAAAATCGAATCGTGAATAACGTAGTGTTGATAGTGGACTAGCTTATATAAGAATCGAGGAGGTTTGCAAGACACTATCAATCGGCAATCGTAATTGTATAGCTATTCGTATTTTGTACGCTTTCTATCAATCGCTGAATTCATTAGCTACTCATTAAACAGATCCATGCAATCATTGATCTTATTGTTAGGCATCTATTTTTGTTGAGAGTATAATGTTTGTGTCGATGTTGCGAATAAACACTATTATAATTATTGACGTCAGCTCAATAGCCTGCGGTGGTTGCATCCTCTTTCTACAGAGCTTATTTCGACATTTTCAAGAAATAAATTATTATCAAGAATTTTGAGATGAAAATTCTTAATAACAGAAATAATCGAACCAATTTGGAATACCTTAACAACAGAAACGTAACTTCATTATGTATAATATAAATAATATAAGAGAAATTCGAGTTCATCAGGTCTTCTTATCAAGTTTCCTATGGCGCTATTCTGCTGGAAAATATCTTGCTTTACTATAGTCTGTTTTGTAATTCAATGTATGGTATAATTATAACATGAGTTACTTTTGATCTAAAGTCCGTATTACCTTTGAAATATTTGGAGTAAATTTTAGTATTTATCAAATCAGGATTTTTTCTTATTATTTAGTTCGCATGTATGCACGTTCTTTTAAGCGATACGAGTTCTAGTAAACATTTGATTATCTTAACTACGAAGATCAAGAAATTTAGCAAAGCCCTCATTGTAGTTATTTAGTTCGTATATTTCCACGTTCTTTTAAGTGATACGAGTTTCTAGTAAACATTGGATTATCTTAACTACGAAGATCCAAAAATTTAGCAAAGCCCTTATTGTAGCCTCTCATAATACATTTTTTATCCATCATGCCAATAATAGATTGTAAAAACTTAAGCGGTATTCTAGATGAAATCATATCTATCCCAAGGGATAGATTGCTTGAGGTCAAGTAATTTAAATCATAAATAGGATTCGAGGTGAATACCTGTAAGTTATTAAAACGTATATTCTGAGTTGTTGTTATCTTGAGAACATTTGCCTACTACAGATGAAACTGTTCCCTTCAGTCCCGTAACTACTTGAAAGAAAGTAGAATAGTTGACCTTTCTTCTAGCCGATTAATCAATCAATGTGTTGCAATATATACGGAGGAAAATAAACTTCTATACTATTATTTAGCTAGAATTTTATACGAAGATATCGATTATGACTGCTATTGTCAATATAAAAGCCGCCTTTCTGTATAGATTTACTAGCTTACCAGTAGCAAACAATATGCACAAATGTCCATTATGCTATCACTTATTAATGTCTATAAATAATTCCTTCCTGCAGTGCTTCTTACATCATAAGAGCTACCTTGGAACTAGAAACCTTCTATTTCATTAAGACTAATCTTGGGATACCTTATGAATGTCTATTCAAGGATCATAATAAAGATCCATTTCGATCTCGTAATAACTTCTAACTCTTTAATCCGGTATAATTCGCTAGTTTGATAATGCCTACGATGAACTATTGTTGATCAAGAAGCGAAGCTGCAGATTAATATACGTATTCTTGTCATCAATCTAGAATAGAATATTGTAGAGTAATTTGCATGGATTTTATCGTAATCTATTGAATTGATGCAACTGATTATTGCAGTATTTATAAATAGCTATTGCTTAGAAAAGCCCATGCAGTAAAAAAAAGTTAGATTTGTAATCTCTTACATTGTTTATGTAATATCTTGCTTCGTTGCAGACTGTACAATCATTTATGGGATTGATAAGAGTCAATAGTAAGTTTTGAGTTATTAGCACGAATGGCTATGATTATATTTTACGTACTCTTTGCATATTATATGTATTTCATATTGTACGCCTTCGATCGACGACAATCTATTCAATTTTATATAATAGCATGCAATTCTTTTACGTCATTTGCATGCCTGTGGCGTTGTTAATAATTCTGCATTTGTAAATTGTAATTAAATGCAAGAATAAAATGGTATCATTGATGTAAGTGGTTAATCAGAAATAAAATTCTACACATAATCTATATTTAGTCTAGAATCAGGTAAAGATGAAGCAGAATGAATGGTATGCATTAATGATTCAAAGAAATGAGACAAAAAATAATCTAGTATATTTGTAAATAGAGTTATTTGCTAGAATAAGAAAGCTATTAAACTACGCTAATGGAAGCAAAAAGCAACCAGGAATCTGTTCGATTTTTGTACAGTTTACCAGATTGATACAGAATCCGTTACTGAGCTGATAGAACTCGTAATAAAGTTATCTTGTGCCAAAAAGTTGGAGCGAAAACGTTTATCCAAGAATAGCTTTAAACCACAATAGTGCAAGCCTAAAGAAATCGGCACATAAATTGAATGATTGACTTGATGAATAAGACAGCTTTACTGCGTAAAGATTCCGTGATTATTGTCTAACTAATAGGCTAATTGTGGATACAAATTTAATTCCTAAAAACTGGCCGATCATAAGAAATCGATGTTATACCCCCTGTTAAGGATTAGTTAATTAAGAAGAAAGTAAATTCAATAAGTAATCTATTTATATCTCAAGTTCAAATTACATCTGAAGAGGTCGAATAACGTTAATTGAAATCGTGAAATTGATGATTCAGGAGTAACGTCATATCGATTTCCCGACATTATTCTTTAGTAAGCGTTTCTGCAAATTTTAATTTCTAGAAACAGATTAGTTGTATGAGGAGATGATTTTATTATTCAAAATATTCCTCGAAATTGACTATTTAACTTGTAAGAGATGAATCTAGCCACTTATGGTATTCTACTGTGTTTCTTAATGCTACTATGACGCTGATTTGTAATCATGAATCGTTGGACTATTCCGCTACCTATAACATTGTTACCTACTCTGCGAATATTACAGACTATATTCCAAATACAAAATATTCAACAGTTTTTATTAGTCTAGAAATAATCTAATCTTCACCGTGCAATTTCAGTTTTGCTACCTTAATACAGTAATCAAAACGAAAATTACCTAGACACAAATTAGCACTTATCACAAAGGATAATATCGTATAGCAGTCAAAGCGATTGGCAGTATTAAGTTATTAATTTAAACATCTGAATGTGGAAAAATATCATCAACTTGCTACAAAAGGCTTTCCTGTAAGGATAGGCTTTTGCTGCAATCAAAAACAAATTTGAACCTATCAAATCTACCAAACACTATTTGAAGTGCCCAACATTAGATTGCTAACTTATGCTTATTCGAACGAAATCTTAGAATAATAAAAGTATTATGTAACGCCAACTACGTCTCTAAAAGTTAGCCAAGTTATCTTTTAGAAATTGCTTTAGCAAAACCAAATTTCCTTCCATATTACATTTACAATGTGAAATATACCAATCAACACTATCAAATGCGAATGCATGAATACACCTTGTTTTCATGGAAAAAAGAAATTAACTATCCTACGGATTTAACCATTCGGCTCCTTACTTTCATAATAATTATAGAATGGTTCTTAAATTAAGAATATGCAATAATTATAAATTTACGTAAATGATGCTAATTGTGAACATTTGTTACTGTATAAGTGTATATGACTATCCGATGCCGTAACTTACTGTAAGCAACATGTGGTTCCATGTCAATTAAAGTAAAAAAATGATACTGCTTATTTTACCAAGGCCATGTGTATTTAATAAACCAATCATCATAGTTGAAGTTGTTAATTTCTATCTTCTTTCTAACATTGCAATAAAACACGTTCAATATGACTGTCATTATTTAAAGCAGATCATGACGAAACCATAGAGAATAATTACAATGAACTGCCAGTAACTTATTATTTTCAATTTCTTTCTATTATTTTCTTTTTACTTTGATCTTAGCTTATTAGCAGGTTCATTTATTCCATACAAACCCTTAATACGAAAACGGATATGTCACAAACTAGATTTGAATGTAATAAGAGATCTTGCTCTAGAACACCAGTGACGATAAAGGCTAGTCTAACAAATGACTAATTACCGTAATTTAACCCTGATGACAACCTGAGTAGCGCACCTTAGCTAGCTTAAGTTATAATAATTAAAGTTTAGTTTATTATTACCATACGAATCTTGACAACCAAGTTTATATAGACTCCAGTCAACACACACTAAAGTATGAGATATAGCATAAACAACATTAATGAATCTTAAATCAATTATGGATCAATGAAAGACCAATTAATATACGACGCTTAGTACGATACTATTTCGCAACATGGAGCGTCGATAGTATTCTCCATTTTGGAAATTGATAATAGTGGTAATAAAATATCGTTGTTCCTAATTAACCATCAATTACTACGGACATAAATTATCACAGCTATAAATAACAGTTAAGAGTTGTTTAGTAATATAAGACTAATTAATAACTCACAATTTCGTACAATTTTCATCCATAAAGGAGTGAAGATTTACGGAGCCATACATGTACCGTAACAGGATATTTCAATAATCTGAAATTTTTAGTTTTCTGACCAAGAGATTATGGATACCTCAACTATCAATTTGAATATTAATATAGTCTAAATATTAACATCATCGCAGTGGATTTTTCTAGTCAGATATTCGATACACTCTTAACAGAGATTCGATTTACGAATTAAACTGTATAACGTTTTCCTTTATCTTCCATATCCAGCACATATGGTAACTTATGGTTTTATATTACTTTCTTATTCAATTTTTCAACCGGATAATAATTTATGGTATTCATACGTCAACGAGTGATAATAGAAAGCAATTGCTAATTTTTTTAATTGTCAAGCTTTGACCATCTGAGCAATAGCCAAAGTACCTTTATCCAAAACACAGTGGTTCATTTCTGCAATCTTAATATCGCAACCAGAAATGAAAATTGCGACACAAAAATTCGAACCTGTTGCAAACGATAGCTTTATATCACGGCCTAAATGATTAGTAAAATCAAGTTTTCGATGAAATATTTGAATATAGAAGGCACAATATATGATCAACTCGCTATGAAACGCTACAACCACAAACAAATTTGATCTTATAGAGCTATCAATCGTTCGTTGTTTAAGTATCAGAGAACAGACAGTTGGCAATTGATCCTTACTCTAATAAACTTTTAATACTAAAACATTTTATAACAACAACTGCACCTCTAATCATAGACAAAATTGATCTTTTACAAAACTAAGTAAGCAAAAAACTGATTTTCTTGCAGTGTAAAATATGGCACAGCAATCAATATTATGCAATGGAAATCCATGAACACATTTCAGTTTTCTTGTATAAAATAAAATTACTGCACGTATTTAGCCATTCGGCTCATTTGTTAATTAAAAGTCATGATATCTCGTCAAATTTGTATAAGCAGTTAATCCTATATGAAAATCAATCTAGTTTGAATATTTATAACCCCCAAACACTACAGCTACAAATCACTCTACCATTCCCTCACTTCCAGATAGGGGACATGCAATGGAATCTTCAACACTCTCAACTCATCATCAGGAGTGATCAGGATTACTGCTTAGCAAATCCAATGAAAAAGGAATAATATTTGCGTGAAATGTAAAGTTAATCTTGTATCTTGTACCCAGTGCAATTTAACGAGAGTGTCAATAAACTAAGTTAATATTGCTTCCATAATCAATGAAGATGATTGATGTGTATGCTGTACAAATGGATAAAGTATACCCCTAATGTCAGTAAAACCAATACCCAAAAATAAATAAAGCAAAACATGATTAAAAGCAGTGTAGTCTATGTCTAGTCTATGGTCAATGCTATTGCTGAGTTAGTTTAATGTCTATTACAAATCGTAGTCAAAGAGCGACTTGAAAGAGAAAAGGAAAAACATCTGTACAAAACATTGGTAAAATAGGAGAACATAAAGATCAACATTGGGATGGAGAAAATGGATTGCAAAATTGCAGCCTATCTATCATTAAGCATCCCATCTAGTCTAAAGTAGATATTGACGACAGTCTTGTAATACTGTAGATGGCGATCTCTTCAGCTATTAATAAACTAAATTAACATTACTTCTATCAATCAAGATGCTAGATGTGTATACTGTACTGATGGATAAAGTATACCCCTAATGTCAGTAAAACCAATACCCAAAAATAAATAAAGCGAGACACCATTGCAATTTAGCAATTATAAAGTATACCCCTAATAATAAATGGATAAAGTATACCCCTAATGTCAGTAAAACCAATACCCAAAAATAAATAAAGCGAGACACCATTGCATTCGCCCCATGGACGAATGCAATGGTTGAGTTGGTTCAATTCCAATTATAAATGGTAGTGAAAGAGAGATTTGAAGAGAAAACGAAAACATTTGTAAAAAGATTCAGGATTAAGATGAAAGTAAAATAGGATGAGAAAATAAAAACAGGGATAAAGAAAATGATTTGCGAAATTGCGGTGTACCATGGACTATCTCGCCGATCATAAAGCAAACCCCCAAAAGTCAGTTTAACCAATACCCAAAAATAAATCAAAACAAAATTAATAGTATTGCAATCAATGCAATTGTGCAGCTAGTTCAATGTTTATTGCAAATTGCAGTAAAAGACGGACTTGAAAGAGAAACGATCTCAGCAAGTTCTTGGTCAAAATAACATGAGAAGATAAAGTAGTCTGCTAGCAAAGGCGATCATGACTGGAAGGGATATTGCAAACAGAAAATCGTCTTACCTTGTTGTCCATGTTGTCTTCCACTTTTTCCCGACCCCAAAGGTGAGATTGAGATTTCAATTAGAGCCAAGAAAAGTTGATGGCGAGCATGCAGTAAGCAGCGTGGCTGTGCGATACTTTCTCAGTCCAAGTGAGGTTACTCGGTTGATATCTTGCTTATAATATTGTCCGCTGTAGAGTCAATTCCTACTCCTATAGGGCGACAAGCTATTTTGCACAGTAACTTGCAGCGCCGACTCTCTACTTAGTCTTCCTCTTCTTCTACTGCCTTCTACACGTGAAATGGCAGTCAACCATCAAACGTCTTTTTTTCTCACATTCTTTTTCCATACTACAGATTTCTCTCTCATACTTATTAATCTGTGCTTTTGACAGATATTGTTGGGTGTTAGCATTCTCATCTTGCTTAGCAGGTAAGTCTTTCAACCAGTTAAAGCAATCTTAATCGATGTCATTTTAAACGCAAACCCTAACATTATTGCCATAATATAATCGTCTCTTTATCGCCATTAGACCTATAGTTGACATTTTGGGTTGTGAACTGAATTTCTCTTATACTTGTTAATCTGTGTGTTTTATAGATATTACTGGGTGTTATCCCTGGACAATATCCTGGATTATCCCTGCACGGTCATCATTTCTGGTGTTTACTAGCACTAGTGAATCGTTTCACACTTTGTACCATGTTGACTTTCATGCTAAAAATTAGTGATGAGTTAATGACTGGTTTGAAAATGGAATTGCTCAAGTACGGCCAAGTTTTGGTTAAAATCATTACGTAATTTCATTATGTAGTCGCTTCAATTAACGTTACTCAAGATCTTTACTAAATCAATTGCTGTCACTTATACAGTCCGTTTTCCTTATTAGCTATCATTCCAAATTTCGCCAACTTGCTAAAGTTCATAATCAATGTAAAGATAAACACGAGTACC
>NW_002060993.1:44942-48634 GCF_000150275.1 Trichoplax adhaerens
TCCATGCCATTGCTATTCACTTTCATTACTCTAGTGCAAGGATTACTTAAATATAGTATAATCAAAGCCGTCTGTATTCTTGAATCAACTATTGATCAACTAACATTTTCCTGTTGTCTGATCGTGTGACAAGTACGCGTACTTGTGATGATAGGTGATTAAATTGAATCTTATACTAGAGTCTATCGATGGGGCAGAAATAGGACAATCATCCATGATTCCTGTTAGGAATTAATAGCTGCTTGAAGATTATTGGGATAAACATTTTCTATTACAATATCATGGACAAGGTAAGTAAGTTATGACAGTACTAATATAATTGGAATGGAAGATGAACCGTAGACATTACCACAACCTGTTTTGAGTATTGCTATAACTAAAAGAAGTAAGGCTGCAATATTGATTGGCAATTTATCCACACTACATCAATTGAAGATGCAGAATGAACTAATCATCCCCAAAATATCGCTAAGCACTGTTAACTACACGTCGATTGGCTTACACTAATAGCATCCCAGTGATTGCTCTGTTGATGCAGAATGTAGACGATATAGATCGATATAGATCAAGTGCAGGTGTTGATATCACTACTCTGCGCAATTTGATTTCATTCTCTCATTAGTGGCACTTAATTCTTTCAATTTCTTATATTGAGAAAATATAGGATTATGGAAAAGAGGCATTGACAACGACTTCACTCTATCGTGTGTAATTATCCTCGATGTTTCTTGCATCGTAACTTGCAATCAGCCATCGCTGTCGGTACGGAAGATGAAGAGGCCAACCAGCATCATTATGACAGAGGTAAACAGACAGGTAATATAATTTACTAGATGTAATCTACATTGCAGAAATAGGATTATCATCACCATTATCGATCAAGGTGCGTCCTGTATAATATTTTGGATGGCTTTACCCTTAATTACAATGACTTTGATAGATACTATTCAAGGTATTAAAGTAGAATTGATAATGTCAATTTTAACTAAGTACAGATGGTTAACTTTCCAAGAAGACGGTGAAAAACACAAGGAATTACTAAACTATAACTGACTAAAACAATATACGGGTCGCTAGTTTGTAAGTAGACAAGGTACAGGAGTAAGAGTGAGAAATTTAATTTGATAACAGCCTTGGATACTCTAAGTGCCTTGCTGACAAAGATTGGTCTATAAGAATATACTCTGTGACTGGAATAACAAGTTGTTAAACAAGCTGAATTGCAATCAAACGATTAATTACGAGTCGTATAATTAATGATGATGACCTACTATATATACTGTTCCTGTATTGAAAGCCTTGAACTGATNCAGATACTTTGTAAACCATATACCATCACTTGTTTTACTTTAGCAGTACCAATAAATGTTATTAAAACTTTGATATGCTCTANCTATTAAGCTCTAAACTATTGTCAATCTACCCTTCCTGAATTCTAATTTTATTTGCGTGATAATAGCTCAAATTCAACAACCAATTGAAAATAATTGATTGTTATTTCTTTCTTTGCAAACGGTGCTGTTGCATTATTCATTAATGAACTCAAAGTCAATAATGTGATCGCATGACAGTCGAATAAATTTTCTTTCTACTTTTCTTCCCTATCTCACTCTTGGCGCTTTTTTGACGGACAAATTCGCTAATTACTTTTTCTTCATCAGCTCCATTAATAAACCGTTAGCTTGAGCATCAAGATTCAAGAACTGTGAAATACTCATTAAAACGTTGTACCTGGTCTATCCTAATAGATCAAGCAGGAGTGAACTGGTATGGATAGATATTATCATTCAAAATTAACTTATAAAGTGTTCATCCCAAATTCTCTCTATTTCCTTCCGTGTATTTTATTTTTTATATGCTATGTGTTTGTCACAAGTTTGACGCCTTTAATTCCATTCTTAACTTAATATTACTCGATAATCCCTGTTCCAGTTTTTAATCTTCGCTTGTGATTTATTTTATGTTAACTTTTTATAAGCCATCAACTGTAGTAAGGTAACTAACTTACAGTACTACTATTATTATTTATGTATCGGTTAGTGAAACAAATTATATACTTAAATACATGAAGAATCCGCTAACTTAAATCGATAGTAAGTATATGCTTTCTCAAGCCGAAACACTAGTCATGGGCGACTTTTCAGGCCAAATAATCTTACATAAATAAGAGCGATTTGCGAGCCATTTAAAATCCGCAATCACTATATTTGTTTCATGCCTAACCCACAATACTAAAAACTAAATGGAGTATGATAGTTTGGTTTTGAGATAGACATTGCAAGAGCATACCGTACAAAACTTTATTACAGTAGTAAATTATACTAAAATATGTACTTAGAACTAAAAATGATCGCAGCCACTCTCAATTTCAACCGTTTTCTCCTAGAAGTAACTCTCGTAATAGACGATAAACTGTCAGCGATTTGAGAAAAAAGTGCTATACGAAGATCTACAGCATAGTCTTGCTGACTATATAACCAAATTTTTTATCATAGTGATATCATAATGATATATTTCTTGTAAATAGTACTAGATACCATCTTATTGCCTCATACGAACTTAGAAAAACGGATACTAAATTAATGCAACCCTTTCAGCAATTCAGTAATGAAATCGACGCCTACTGCGGGTATCATTAGCCGGTTGAAGACTAGTCTCTAGTCTCTACAGCATTGCAGTGTGTTTAACCTAGATTTCTGGGTTTAGTTCAGTGGCTTCTGTTATAAGTCTTTTGTAACAATGATACTCGATAGAGCCTGAGATAGCTGCTGCATCCTATGTTGTATTAGAGTGCCTGCTTAGCTTATTATGTCATAATTAGGGAAAGATCCTTCAGGCTATTTATAGCTGAAATAGATCATGCAGATGCATATTGCAATAAGGCAATGTGAGCAAACTTAAATGCGGTAAAGGGCGAAGAAATTATAAAGATTCGTAATAATAAATATACAAAACCTAAGCCATCGAGGTTGATGTTCTTGTTTTAAAGTAACGACGGTAGAAAACTGAAAGTAATTATCCTTGATGTGTGAAACTTGACTAGATAATTTTTGGATCATATTAATTGGGAGATACACAAGTCAGTTTTAATGAACTGGCATGAATAATAATCGGCTTAGATAACGGATAACGGAAACAGGCGATTAAGCAGTTTGCTGTTTTGATTATAATTATACTATGCATCGATAAAGTTAATTTTAAATGATTATCACCATAACGATACATTGAAGATCGTCGATTTTTTTCTGGCTAAAATGTAGGTATAATAGTTAATACAGTCTATTACTTATTTATGCTCATGCAATATCATAAATTAGTGAAGTGATACAAGAAATAATTTATCTTAACGTGAAAATCAGACAATAAAATTATCTACTACGCTTGCAATTTATAGTTCTGTAGATTGACTAGTCAAAAATAAAAAGGAACAACTGGTAAGATCGGCGAATTTATAATTATACATAATGAAGATAATCAAGAATGGCTGCTGCCATTAAAATTGGCGGGCGTTGTAACATATATATAACACGTGATTGTAGATGCTTTAGCCAATCGCATTAGCGTACATGAGTCTTTAGTTTGTATCGTATTGCGTAGATATAAAAGCTGTTAACTATCCTAAGGCCGCTTGAGGTAGAATAAATTAACTCTTAAAAATATCTAGCTAACGGAGCTACATCACTATTATCCTA
>NW_002060992.1:0-1946 GCF_000150275.1 Trichoplax adhaerens
ACAGTTTTGTTATTAAATCTTTTCTATATCGTTAAGATAATTCTGATTTTATACAATTTTCTATGACTGTATGTAATGCGAACACCATAATTTTAATAATAAAACACTAGTGACAACGTATAAGTTTAGCAGTCATATTTAATTTCATATCCATGTCTCCATCATATTATGTAATATGTCTATCACTAATATTATGAGCTATTACGCACTAAAATGAAACCGTGTATTACGAACTGAATTTGTAAAAGAAAATGTTATTTATAAAATTTGAAGGGTTAAATTTATTATATTATTTCTCTCTCTTACTCGATACAGCGCGAACATTGTGGCTTTAATCATTATTCCAATTAAGGCGGGTCAGTCTAATGCAACCACGTTTAATTTTATCTTAGGACTTTATAATGATATTCTATGATTTTTGCATTGTCTAGAGATAGATAGCAATCCATTCGCTTCCACTTAGATAAGGGGAAGGTAGTAGCTGCTATAAGTTGGAACAGTAAATAGTATCCAGGTTTCCAGAGTTGTTAAGAAGATTTATTAACTGTAGTTATCGATCGCGGAGTTACCTAGAGAGCTAGTAAGCTGAAATTGAACTAAAAGCATATTTGCTGTATTACATCTTTAGTATTGATATTAATTATATATAATAATCAGCCTCGTTATCTAAAAGAGCCTATTTGTAGGATTTGCTTCAGTGTTTGTTACAGTGTCATACACTGTAATATCGAGATTATAGTAGAAACATCTAAGTTACGATAATTTTGTTGATTTACCATTATATGTAGAGTTTCTAATTTAGATATGTGATATTTAAATATAGCACTAGCTTTATGGTGATATATACAATCAACTGAAATTAGTAGTTTAGTTAGGGAATCGAGAATAATCTCCTTACAATTCAAATCACTGTGATTGTAATTTACTTATGATAGATTGTAGATTATCGTAGAAATGTTCCGTGATACCGTGGTTATTATTTTGTTACAGTAAATTATGTTGTATTGTAGTGAGAGTTCTCATAAGATAGCTAATATTATTTGATTATAGTGTTATGTCTTGTAACGCTTGTGATGAATATCCTGAAGATATTTAATTATAGACGATACTATAAATAATTCTGTGTGTAGACATACTCTAATCTAATTATATAGAATCGTTCAGTACACGTCCAAAGTTATAAATAATGTCCGTATTAATTTAACTATCCGATATGAGCTAAATTTTATGAACTGTTATGACTCATACATGATAGCTGCTGCCGAAGGGTATTTGAGCTCGGCAGATAGTAGAATAAAAGAAGAGTTATGTAGTTGTTTTAAAGTAGAAGTAAAGGCGTCTAATTTCTTGTGAAGTAATCCCGGAGACTATAGTAATTTAGAGATTTGTTTTGCGTTATCTTTGTCACGAAGCTGGTTTATGACAATTGTTCAAAGTACAGTAAATATTGATTGTAGGTTTCAAATCAATCAGGTTGAATTATTAATGCATCATTACGCAAATAGAACTTCACACACATTGTAATGGAGCATAAGTACGTAATTCTACTCATTTGAGACATTAAGTTCAGTATACACTACCAAAAATTTAATTGCAATTAATTCCGTAGACAGTAGCTTTACAGGTTTACAATCCCCTAGCGAGCATATGATGTTCTGTTTGGCATAATAAAAATGAAGATCGTATTATAAAGAATGGTTGTTTTTTCTATGATAGTTCGAAATTGTGGTACGACAATAAAATTTATTCGCCATTAGCTTAAAAAAACTATAAGTTCTAACCACTTAAATCTAAGTTTTACTTTTAGCTTAAAATCTATTTATCACAGATAGCATGATCGTGGTCTGTACAATCTCAAGAAATTCTATTCTCAGATGCTTCATAAAACTAGCTATAGATTCTTGTTGCCATCAACATCTCAGCATAACGTAACATTATCGTTAAAG
>NW_002060992.1:5610-9539 GCF_000150275.1 Trichoplax adhaerens
CCAATATTTTACAGCAAACCGTTATATTTTATTAATCCAAAATAGAAATGATTGTAGTATTTTCGCAGATATTATTCCTACCACTCAAAGTACAATGAACTGAGCATATCCCAAAATATGATTTACAATTCTATTTCCACCTCTAACCTAATTAGTAGCTTATTGTCACGGTACGCCGTTACTAATTAAGTAACTGTAAATTAATGAATGCTTATGAATAGATAAGATAAGGTTATGTGCTATGTTTTAATGCGCTTGTAGCTGATAATAGGATGGTAGAAATGAGATAAAAATAGAAGTTGTTAGCAGTTAATTTACTGTAGGTTTATAAGGTGTATTAATCTCTAAAAATTGAGCTAGTACATTACAGTACAGTACAGTACTGTACACAGTACACGATATAAAGTTACTGAACCTCTGTTAAATGAGCACATTATCGTAAACCGTCAGTAAAGCGACGGGAGTTTACACTAGTACTAATTAATGTAACTTGTAAAGCATGAATTCTCACTCGTTAATATTGGAATTCACTGTAGAAACCTATTTAAGCGCGTGTGTTTGTAGAATAAAGTTAGTAATTGCTCAAGAAACGGCAAGACTCATATCGTGTAGAATAGTGTAATAATTAGTCAGTTGTCTGTGGAGATCAGCCGAGAAATCGAGCTCTCAAATACTTCTCTCATAGAAACTGAAAGTACTGGGAGAAATAGCCCAAGTTTTAAGTAACTACACCAGAGTTCTTTACTTTCCTTTGCCACAAGTGAGGATTGTGACACTTATTAATTTAAAAACACCTTACCGTATATAGTCATCTGTACTTTAGCATACAATCTGTCCTTACAGTCTATAATTATGGGCTACTTTATATATCATAAGATAAATATAGAAAAGACACTATTGCACATCAAATAAACAAGGCTAATGGCCTAAAATCACAATAATAAGTTATTTCACAACTCTTTCAGGCGTAGAATAATCAGTACAAAAGTAATCTGATTGTCCTTTACTATCAATTTCAGGAATGTAAAGCAGTGTTAACATTGCAAATCAATAGAATTTCTTTACCTTAAAAAATTACAGATTTCTTTGTTGCAAGTCGTATAGAGAATTTTATTTTTTCTTGATAGATCACCAGTTGGTATATTTGTTTAGGCATGTTTACCTATTGATGTTTTTGAAGTCTGATCGAATCAATAAATACCGCCTATTAGAAATAGCTGACTACCATTACAAATTTGTATTTTAACCAAGGTCTAACGGTAATTCAAAAATTTCATTCGGTAAGTCTCTGACCTAATCTTTGATTTTAAACTATCAAAAGGCATATAAAGTCAAGCACGATGTTAATTCTCTTAGTAATGTTGTCCTGCATTAATAAATGTTCTAGTTTGGTTAACATGGTCTGAATCATTTATAGTGATATATTTTTGTGTATACTGGTTTTTGTAAGATGTACGGTAATAAGAGCAAACTTTTAATTAAGAAACAGTATATTAGGCATTAAGCGTAGCTGTTTCGCGTTAAATGGTTGCCTACATAACGATATAAATATTTATAGTATAATATAACTGTAGTTATATGGTCTAAGTACGGGCTTCTTCAGTACCTGAAGAGTCTTAATCCCCAATTCGTGCCACGTTGTGTAGTTAAACATCATTTAGCATGATTGGCAAAATGTTAGCAAATAAACGTAAGTTAAGCTGCTGTACCACAGACTTCGAATCGAATAGAGTTAGTGTGCTATATATCAAATGTGATATATACCGATCATGAAATTCCAAATTTTAGAAAAATAAGGGCTTTATTGTATCTTATACAAAGATTAACTACACGCAGCTCTACTCTATCCTAATACTACTACTAAAGACTTCTAGAACGAACTAACAGAATAATCTAAAGTTACATGCTTTTATACTTTTCGTAGCATTTGCAGCTACAATCTGCATGGCAACCTTTTACCTTATATTACATATAGTAAAATTATTCTTAGTAACACTATTCTACTGCGGACCATCATTAATCCGATATGTATACGACTGCAGTATTTACGTAGACTTTATTCACACCAGCCGAAGTACAACGAATTAACCATATCTTAATATATGATTACAGTTTTAATTTTACCTATAACCTTATTAGTAACTCTACACCTTACTGTATATAGTCATCTGTACTCTAGCATAGAGTCTATACCACTACAGTCTATAGGTATGGCTACTAAATATCTCTTAGGATAAATATCTACCGTACATTATACTAAACATGGCTAACACTCTACAATCACAATACTAAGTTACATTACAGCAAGATAAATAATGCGTTACATTTGTTAGACTATCTTATAAGCTTACCTAGCTCATTTCATATATGAGCATATTATCAATACAATTAAAATTAACGCAAGTGTCACAACCACATATATCACACAGATAGCTTTCCCTATTAAAATTATAGCTAGTTCTAAGCTAGAGGCTACTAAGTGTCCGAAATCTTTGCACCTCGTGGTACCGCCTTAGTCAGCTAAATACGGGTAGCTAATACAATAGATTAGAAGCAGCTATTCAAAAACGTAAACGAATTTATTTAACTCTGCAGTCATAAGAATGGTTGGTAACAATGTTAGTTAATGTACAAGTAAGTGTGTAACTAATTACAGTGTCTTACTAATTTTCTCACAGGAAATTATGCGTATTTCTTGTGATATTTCACTTTCTCACATAAATTACTTCGCCTTCTAAATTGGCTAAGGCTACCTATATTCAGTCTAACTATCTTCAGCAATCGTAACTGACAATTAATTTTGTTGAAAGCTAGCCAAGTCTCATGCGCCTAGCTGTGCATCAACAGTAATTTGTAAATATTTACCACAGATGTTATTCCTAGTTACTTTTATAAATTTTGGGACTTTTCTTTCTTCGCGCAAGTCAACCGGTATTTTTATACTCCCTACCTACTAGTAGAAGATCCTTAATCTACAGATTTACATTTTAGCTATAAAAGAAATGTTACGTGCAATTATGTAAAAAGCACGATTTATTTCAAAGGTTAAATCTCTGGTACAAATCGTGCCTTTTGGTCCTATTTTTAAGATCCTTCATTGGCATATTAAATTAGTTAATAACAAAGGAAAGTAATGATTTTCTATTCTATTTGTGAATTCAAAATTGTAGCAGAGAACTTTATAGCTTGCGATATTTTAGGCTTAAGTAATTGTAGAATGTAATATAATTTAACTAGAGACAACTTAAATGAGAGGCATGGAGGCTACTATACACTTTTTTGTAAACCTGAATATTTATAAGAATATGAAATACAAGCGTATTTGGATATTAATCACCGGTATTAGCGTATGGAGAAACGACAACCTTGTAAAATTTATAGTAGCATAGTTGATATTTCTCGGTAGAACAAATCACACGACTCCATATCTGATTACGGATAAAACTCCGCGATAAAACTAGTCCTGAACCTGGGAGATGATAATCACTTTCCATTCAATATTTGCCATCTCGTTATTAAGTGAGATTTGCAGTATGAATTAATTTCAAACCTGTCTTCGATATTTATCTGCAATAGTACTTAGAACAGTAACGTACTTCAATCATTAAAAGTGCGTAGAAACTAAAACCCTCTATATTATAAAGTCGTTAGATTTATTACTAAGGCCGAATCTGAAGCATATTTAAGAAAAATTTCATAATGATTTGTCGCTATCAATAGATAATAATACTATAAATGTACGCGTTTAGCTATTCAAATAAGTAAATTGTCGTAGACAAAATTACTCTCACTAACTTCAGAGGCTTTTTATTTATTGACAATTACCTTTGTGGCTAAAGAGCTAACTCATAAAATTTGTTACGTATTGAATATTTATATACAGACCTCACGAAAGAACTAATTTATNCTATACAATATTGCAGATTTNG
>NW_002060992.1:11654-25181 GCF_000150275.1 Trichoplax adhaerens
GAACATTTCCCGATAATTTACGATCTAACATAAGTAAGTTACAATTACAATTAGATGTTAACTAAATAAGGATGGGCTAATAATATTATCCTAACACAGATATTTCGACTCTAATACAATATATAACGCTATCACATACACGTCTTACGAATACACTTAGATCCGGGTTTTTGTGTGTTTAATATAGTCTTAGAATTCGCAGTTTAATACAGTATGTGAAATTACTGAGTACCGATTAGACCGATCAGTCTCGATCTTAGAGTATTATTTAGAGCAAATAATACAGCGAGATAAGTCATTTTATCATTAGCTACTGTCTACTAGCACTTTAGTGTAGTTGTGATAAAATCCAATCACGAAAATTCCAAAGTTGTAGAAAATTAGAACTTTATCAGATCTAATAGAAAGACTAGCTACACACAACTCTGCTCTAGCCGAATACAACTATTGAAGGACTTCTAGAAAGAACGAACTGAATAGTCTAAAGTTGCCAGCTTATATTCATTTCGTAGCAGTCACAGCCACAATCAGCGTAGCAATATTCTCCCTTAATTTACACATAGTCAAATTATTATTAGTGACAACATTTTACAGCGGACCATCATTAATCCGATATGGAAACAACTACAGTATTTCCGTACATATTATTCTTAGCAGTCAAAGCACGGTAAACTAAGCATACCCTAATATATGAATTACAGTTCTATTTTAGCTCTAGCCTTAATAGATCTCAACACCTTACTATATATAGTCATCTGTACTGTAGCATAGAATCTACCATTGCAGTCTATAGTAGAGAGCTACAAAATACGTCTTAAGATAAATATAGAAAGTTACGTTTCCGTATATCTTACTAACATAGCTAAAAATCTACAATCACAGTACTAAGTTTCGTTACAGTAATATATTACTGTTTACTACGCTAATTGATAGACTAAGTTTCTTGCCAAAGCTAGATAGGCTAGAATACTATCAGATATTTAATATACGCACAAATCGCTCGTACGTTCTATTATACCGAGTTTATATTATATACTCTTCTATAATAACTATAGTGCAATTAATACAACGATATTTATAGATATTGATCTTTTCTATAAACAAAGCGATTACCAGTTCTAGACAATTAGAATATAATATAGTTACTTATAGTTTTTACTATATATTATACGATCTATTCTTGCTTAGTTTCTCTTATAAAAAGCGATAGAGGTGCCTATTAATCTCTACTACTTTATATAAACGCTATTAGTGATATAATTCACAACTTACTACGCTTAGACGAATTATAATCACGCTCGGGTACTATTCATAATGGCCAACGTAGCTTAAACTTAATACATTATAACTTCAGATGTAAGTGGATATCAAGTAATATGCCCAATAAATTTTAGACAT
This sequence comes from Trichoplax adhaerens, assembly GCF_000150275.1. Taxonomy (NCBI): domain Eukaryota; kingdom Metazoa; phylum Placozoa; class Uniplacotomia; order Trichoplacea; family Trichoplacidae; genus Trichoplax; species Trichoplax adhaerens. The sequence continues at coordinate 13,053 of NW_002060992.1, forward strand.
AAATATTACTAGACCCAATTTGGATCCGTATTTTAAACGCTTAATATAAATTATATAATTAGAGCTTAAACGCGACCGTTCACACAATATAGTACACGGATTCCGCTAGTACTAAATACAGTTGACATCAAAATTTATCAGAATACTGAACCTAAAATAATTGGCCGTATAATGTACAAAAATCATTTAAAATCGTTGATCTTCTCTTTGTAAGTTAATATCGTAAGAGACGATTTGTAATACTTACTTTGTATTGCACGCATTTATGCTTCGTTGTATCTTTAATAATAGCCTGCTGCAATGTTTATGATATGTAATTTTAGTTATAGTATAATATGTTACAGTAGATACTTTTACTCGTATTTTAAAATAGATTGCCCTGTTAGAATATTTTATAGCATTGTATAGATGATTTTGGATAGTTAAACGAAGGATACTTTAAATACTCCAACAGTAACTATTTGAGCTTATAATTGTAGAATTTTTGACAAGATTTGACAATCTATCACACTTTTTCTAATTTCATGCACTTTAAAACAACTTGGCCAAATTCGTAGGAAAATTTGAATGTTCTAGAGAAGAAATTGGTTAGAAATTAGATTAGATAGATGTCATAAATAAAATATTGAGGAAACCTATTAATACTTAAGCAACAGTGCTTACTATTTTTTAATCTCTTTTGTTTAGTATTATAAGTAAGTCGTAGATCTTATATCTAGGTACACTGAAAGATAGCTAAGTATCTATCTGATAGATATATTGCAGATAGTACTCTACATATTATCGGTCACTAAAGTCACATTATCCGTGTAGCATCGTATTTCTTTTATTCAGTTATGCTCTGCCTTGGGCTATATTCAATCATATGTAATATTTGAATGCAAAAGATAGTTTCTATTACCATTTTATGTAGTCAGATAATTCCTGTGTGATACATTATTAAATACATTGACTTCATATTATTCGATGATAATTACATATTAACTTCATGAGATATTGTGCCACATTAAAGATATTCGAGAAAGAGTCATATTCTGAGTAAATTTACGCTACAGTTATATTATAACTTTGAAAATTTAGACACAATAGCATTCAAACTTCTTCGTAATAATTTCTAATACAAGGATATAGAACGATATAGCATTTTTTTATAGATGAAACTTTAGTAATTCGATTTAATTTACTATGAAGTATAAGTTTACTTTTAATTATTTATCGGTAGAAAATGAGTGAATTAATCCACAGTATTAATCCGGATTACTATAAAAAACATTTAGTACAAAATGCGTTAGTATCCAGCATCGTTGATGCGAATATTATCGGAGTTAAAGTATTATACGCTAGTTCAATGTATGGTATATAAATCTTATCATGCTATCTATAATCGCTGTTATACATAAACCATTGATCTTAGTGTTACGAAACTTCTATATTTAGATAATGCCATAGCTAGATGGGGAATTTTTCTTTACTTAGTACTATTCTGGTACCTTGCTGTAATAAGTTAAACAGTTGCAGACTGAAAACAGATAGTTCTTACTATTACTCGAAGAATCAAGTTTATTTGATGGACTGAACTTTGCAAGAAATACTAATTCTTGCTTAATATTTTGAGATATTTGTTATGATATGTTAACTAACAATAAGCTTTACTAATATGAGTAATTTGCTCTTTTATTTACATTTTGTGATGCGAACATCGTGGTTTAAAACGAAACTTGCGTTTCAGGTGGTAAGTCTCAAACATGCGTATGTGACTTTACTTTCATGATAATTTATTAGTTAAATTTATTTATCTTATCTCGATATCTCGGATATTATGAAATATCAAATACTATAATATCGTAATGAGCATGACAAATCGACTTTGCTATAAGATGACTTTTAAATGCAGAATTAAGAACTAACTTAATGATACATTTTCTATCACTTAAATTGTAAAATGTCAATATTATGGCTCTGATAATTAGGCCAACTTCAGTGGGCGAGTCTCTAGTAATCATATATGATTTTGTTTTCTTAATAATTTGAAAGTTAAATTTTATATATTATCTCATTATCTCAGATATTACAAGCTATCGAATACCATATATCGTGTTATGTGTGATAAATCAAATTTGCGATAAGATAACCTTTAAATACAGAACTAAGAACTGATTTTATTATGTATTTTCCATTTTGTGCACTGTGTAATCTTAACGTTACTACTCTAACGATTACACTGATTTCAGCTGATAAGTCTCGAACAATCATATACTCGTATATTTTATTTTCATGATATATTAATAGTTTGAATTTCGTATTATCTGTGTGCTTCGCATATCATGAACTGTCAAATACTATAATATCGTAATGTGTATGATGTGTTAAACTTTACGATAAGATAACTTTTATATATAGAACTAAGAACTGATTGAATTTTACATTTTCTATTATTTACGCTGTATGATGCTGACACTGTGATTGCGACGATTACTTCTATTACAGCGCGTAAGTTTCAAACAGTTTTATAAGAATATGCGATTTGTTTTCTTGATATTTGCAAAGTTAAAATTTTTACTTTATTGCGATATCTTGAATATTATAAACTATTTAACGCTATAATATCGTAACGTACATGATGTATTAAACTTTACAATAAGATAACGTCTATATACAAGCTAAGAACTGATTGAATTTACATTTTCTATTATTTACACTGTATGATGCTGACGCTATGGCTGCAACGATTACTTCTATTACAGCGCGTAAGTTTCAAACAGTTTTATAAGAATATGCGATTTGTTTTCTTGATATTTGCAAAGTTAAATTTTTTATTTTATTGTAATGTCTTGAATATCGAATACTATAATATTACAGTATACATGATGTATTAAACTTCGATAAGATAACTTTTAAATACAGAACTAAAAACTGATTGAATTTTACATTTTCTATTATTTACACTGTATGATGTTGACACTATGGCTGCGACGATTACTTCTATTACAGCGCGTAAGTTTCAAACAGTTTTATAAGAATATGTGATTTTTTCATGGTATCTTAATAGTTAATTTTTTGATGTTAGATTGCTGTAACGATTACTTCGAGTTCAGTACGAAGTCTCAGATAATATATAATCAAATATGATTTTGTTCTTAGGATAGATTTAAAGTTAAATTTGTTTAAAACATCTTGATATCCTGAATACTATGATTATAATATCGTAATGCGTGTAATATATGAACTTTAAAATAAGATAACTTTCAGATACAGAGCTAAGAACTGATTCGATTATATATTTTCGATCAGTTACTATGTACGGTGTCAACACAATGGCTGTAACAATTACTTCGATTTTAGAGTGTAAATCTCAAAAAGTCACTTATGATTTTGTTTTATAAAGGTTTAATAGTTTAATATGATTACATGATCTCAGTATCTCGGATATTATGTACCTAGTGAGCACCATAATATCGTAATATGTCTCACAAATCAACTTTGCCATAGGGTAACATTAATTACAGAATTTAATAATCGATTTAATATTACATTTTCTATCATTTGCACTGTATGGTATCAACATCATGGCTCTAACGATATACACCAATTTCAGTTCGTAAGTCTAAGACAATCACATACTATTTTATTTCTCTAATAGTTTTATGGATAAATTTTTTTATATTAGCGATTATTAAATACAGAATTTGCACATTGATATAATATACATTTATATCATTTAAACTGCCTGATATCAACATTATGGGTCTAGTGAGTTACTCCAATTTCAGTCCATAAGTCTAAGATAATCACATGCAAGTTTACATCTAATATTTTTATAGCGAATTTCTTCTATATCAGCAATTATTAAAGACTCAAATGATAGACTTTACTAAAAAATAGCTTAACGACAAGATATTGTAACATGTGAATTTATTTATCGACTTCATTATGCAGCATGCGTAAAACACATAGTTACCTACGATAACTGTAAGTGGCAGTATCAATATTCTTAGCTCGTATCAAAAAGTGAGCTTTATGCTTTAGTGATTATTTATTAATTTAGATATGAAGTAATAAAGTTCTTGCAGAGATAGTGCAGACGAAATGTGTAATATATTATATATTTTATAGTGTACCTTACATAAATTATAGTATAATTTTTTGTGCATCGATATACCCTTATACATTTTGATAAATACAGTACTCTTAGTTTTTTCTAAAAAGTTAATTGTATAAATTTTTTTCCATTTTTAAAATACTATCGTGACCTATTTTATGGATAACTAGGCGAAGTCCTTGGATAGTTCGGTAAGAGATAAATCTGAATTATACATAAAATATTACACGTAGTACAAGTAAACTTAGATCCGGGTATTTGTGTGATTAATGTAGTCTTAGAATTCGCAGTTTAATACTGTATGTGAAATTACTAAGTGCCGATTAGGGCTGTCAGTCTCGATCTTAGAGTATTATTTAGAACAAATAATACAGTGAGATAAGTCATTTTATCATTAGCTACTATCTACTAGCGCTTTAGTATAATATATTACAGTAAACTACGCTAATTGATAGACTAAGCTTCTTGCCAAAGCTAGAGAGGCTAGAATACTATCAGATATTTAATATACGCACAAATCGCTCGTACATTCTATTATACCGAGTTTATATTATATACTCTTCTATAAGATAGAGAAGGTCTTCTCTATCTTCTATAATAACTATAGTGCAATTAATGCAACGATATTTATAGATATTGATCTTTTCTATAAACAAAGCGATTACCAGTTCTAGACAATTAGAATATAATATAGTTACTTATAGTTTTTACTATATATTATACGATCTATTCTTGCTTAGTTTCTCTTATAAAAAGCGATAGAGGTGCCTATTAATCTCTACTACTTTATATAAACGCTATCAGTGATATAATTCACAACTTACTACGCTTAGACGAATTATAATCACGCTCGGGTACTATTCATAATGGCCAACGTAGCTTAAACTTAATACATTATAACTTCAGATGTAAGTGGATATCAAGTAATATGCCCAATAAATTTTAGACATAAATATTACTAGACCCAATTTGGATCCGTATTTTAAACGCTTAATATAAATTATATAATTAGAGCTTAAACGCGACCATTCACACAATATAGTACACGGATTCCGCTAGTCCTAAATACAGTTGACATCAAAATTTATCAGAATACTGAACCTAAAATAATTGGCCGTATAATATACAAAAATCATTTAAAATCGTTGATCTTCTCTTTGTAAGCTAATATCGTAAGAGACGATTTGTAATACTTACTTTGTATTGCACGCATTTATGCTTCGTTATATCTTTAACAATAGCCTGCTGCAATGTTTATGATATGTAATTTTAGTTATAGTATAATATGTTACAGTAGATACTTTTACTCGTATTTTAAAATAGATTGCCCTGTTAGAATATTTTATAGCATTGTATAGATGATTTTGGATAGTTAAACGAAGGATACTTTAAATACTCCAACAGTAACTATTTGAGCTTATAATTATAGAATTTTTGACAATCTATCACACTTTTTCTAATTTCATGCACTTTAAAACAACTTGGCCAAATTCGTAGGAAAATTTGAATGTTCTAGAGAAGAAATTGGTTAGAAATTAGATTAGATAGATGTTATAAATAAAATATTGAGGAAACCTATTAATACTTAAGCAACAGTGCTTACTATTTTTTAATCTCTTTTGTTTAGTATTATAAGTAAGTCGTAGATCTTATATCTAGGTACACTGAAAGATAGCTAAGTATCTATCTGATAGATATATTGCAGATAGTACTCTACATATTATCGGTCACTAAAGTCACATTATCCGTGTAGCATCGTATTTCTTTTATTCAGTTATGCTCTGCCTTGGGCTATATTCAATCATATGTAATATTTGAATGCAAAAGAATATGCGATTTGTTTTCTTGATATTTACAAAATTAAATAATTTTTTACTTTATTACGATATCTTGAATGCTATAAACTATTTAACACTATAATATCGTAACGTGTATAATGTATTTAGCTTTACGATAAGATAACTTTTATATACAAAGCAAAAAACTGATTGAATTTTACATTTTCTATTATTTACATTGTATGATGCTAACACTGTGACTGCGACGATAACTTCTATTACAGCGCGTAAGTTTCAAACAGTTTTATAAGAATATGCGACTTGTTTTCTTGATATTTGCAAAACTAAATAATTTTTTACTTTATTGCAATATCTTGAATACTATAATATCGTAACGTTTATGATGCATTCAATTTACTATAAGATAAATTTTAGATACAGAACTAAGAACTGATTGAATTTTACATTTTCTATCATTTACGCTTTATGAAACTAACACTGTGACTGTGACGATAACTTCTATTACAGCGCGTAAGTTTCAAACAGTTTTATAAGAATATGCGATTTGTTTTCTTGATATTTGCAAAGTTAAATTTTTTACTTTATTGCGATATCTTGAATATTATAAACTATTTAACACTATAATATCGTAACGTGTATAATGTATTAAACTTTACAATAAGATAACGTCTATATACAAGCTAAGAACTGATTGAATTTTACATTTTATATTATTTACACTGTATGATGCTAACACTGTGACTGCGACGAAAACTTCTATTACAGCGCGTAAGTTTCAAACAGTTTTATAAGAATATGCGATTTGTTTTCTTGATATTTGCAAAATTGAATAATTTTTTACTTTATTGCGATATCTTGAATATTGTGACTATCAAATACTATAATATTACAGTATGCCTGATGTATTAAACTTTACGATAAGATAACTTTTATATACAGAACTAAGAACTGATTGAATTTTACATTTTATATTATTTACACTGTATGATGCTGACACTATGGCTACAACGATTACTTCCATTACAGCGCGTAAGTTTCAAACAGTTTTATAAGAATATGCGATTTGTTTTCTTGATATTTGCAAAGTTAAATTTTATACTTTATTGTGATATCTTGAATATTATGACTATCGAATACTGTAATATTACAGTATGCCTGATGTATTAAACTTTACGATAAGATAACTTATATATACAGAACTAAAAACTGATTGAATTTTACATATTCTATCATTCACACTGAGGGTGAATCATTAAGTATAGATTACACAAATAAGGAGTTAAGCTACGGTCTAGTAGAAATTTACTTTTACTAAGAATAGGCTATACCGTATTTAGAAGTAAAGACTACAAGCGGCATTAGCTTACTTAGTTCACATCAAAAAAAGTGAATTTTATACTTAATTACTTCTTAGACCTAAATCGACAAACTCAAAGAGTGTTTGTCTTACAGATATAAAGCGTCTTAACTTTGCTCTATTGCAAGATAAAACATAGTTAAAGTCTATAAGTCTAGCCTTTTAAACTTATATCAAGAGAAGTTATCTAACAAGAAATTTTAGAAAAATCTTCCTAGCTACAAAAATTGCAAAATAACTTAGATTAATTAAGCTCCGCATTGAGTTCCCTTTATCTAAATCATTTAAGTCCAACGTAATAATGTACAATATTGTTTTCACGATTTTTATAATGATGTTCTTATTATTTGTAAATTGTTTAGATATAAGCAGCAATCTATTAGCTTTCAGTTGGATAACACAATTTTGGTAGCTGCTAGTGGACTAAATTGGAAATGCAATTAGCGTTTAGGCTTCCAGAGTAGTTGAGAAGATTTGATACTTGTAGTCAGTGATAACAGAATAATCTAATTACAAACTAAGCTGAAATTAAAACTGAAAGCAAATTTGCTGTATTATGTCCCCATCAACTATGTCAATCAGCTTAAGTAGCTATAAGAATATATTTGCAGGATTTACATCAGTGATGGTGTTAAAAATTTGCAATATCATTTCAAGTATAAGAAGTATCATACTAGTTTATTTTTTATCCATGAAAGCCTACGCATTTTTAATAAAATATAATTTTGCAAAAGTACTTATAACTGTGTTACTTATTTGGTATATGATTCATGCTCATAGAATATGTTGTATTTTATACAATAGTTTCTCTTACGAAATTGATCTAATCATTTATAACAAGTGATAACTGAGTGTTATAACTGATGCATGCAGCATTTATTGCTAATATCACTTCGTACAGTACATAGTTTCCTGTTTTAAATTGAACATCAAAGGTTTACTGAAAAGTTTAATAGAGGTAACTGCTCATAATATTTCATACTTCATTAGTCAATGGCAAGCTGTTTCCTTTGATTTAGCCTGGGTAGAAAATTCAAGATCTACTCCTTTTCTCAATTATATTACTGCAGCTTAAACAAAAGAATATTTGAATTAAAAAGTAAAAATGATAGAGGTATTTGAGTAAACATTTCTTGTAATTAGATTTCTGTTATCTTCCCTAGTCTCCCTTACGCTAAACCCCAGTTTAGATGTAGGAGTAACAGAAATTTTTTAAGTTACTAAGGGAGCAATCGATGACTGCTCTAGTTACAAGTGGCATGGTTGGTTAAATACCCCGTAGCACCAAGCAACTTTCTCGCTTACTATTCATTTAAACTAACAAAATAATGTAACGATTTTGATATTAGTTACTATACGTCCATTGGAAGCCATTTGTGATATTCGATCATGTTTATAATAAATACTATAAAATGTACAATCTTCTATGCGAGCATCTACTTGATTTGGGGTTAAAGTTCCGGGTAGTCTTCCATATTTGATGCAAATTTATGAAAATTGATAAGTTGCAATAATTGAACTGGCTACAGTAACCTATTACGCTAAATTATCAATATTGTATTATTAACAAGTACAAGAGGCCCTACACTTACTGTATTAATTCCTGCAACTAAAGTAAGAGATTATAGCGTAAAAGGATAGTCATCCAGTGACTATTACTAATGAATGCTTATCTTATTCTCTAATAAGTAATACGTATACTTAGGTATATTTTGAGAATACCGAGATCCATAATGTTTTACATTTTTATGAATAAGTGCACAGTTTTACAATACTATTAAGGTATTAATATTTATAATTAATGGTTGTATGAATAGTTACTTTAAATTGACTGATACTTTAATAAAACTTAGGTTTAGTTTTGTCTAAGAAACTAGTGATAGTTACTGATTCTCCTGATAATGGCAAACTTTTAGTATTTACAGCAAGGACCTAATATATCAAGTTTAATAGCTATAATGATATAAAATAGACAAGTTGTGAAATCTACAGCATAACTGTAGAGGCTTCGATTAATTACTGCTGACATTATGGAATTTGAAAGTATGATAATACTCGTATTAAACGGTGAAAACTAGATAGACTAAAGTAGTTACCTGCAGTTACACCAGAATCTGCATAATGCAGTTCTTTACTATTTTCTACCGTAATATAAGAAGTCCGAAAGCTATGGGAGAGTACAAAATTCTACAATGTAACTTTAATTGTAAAAACTTTAGTTGATTACACTAGCTACGAGATTTGAAAGTGTGATGGAGGGTTCGAAGAGTCAGATAATGTGGTTTTAGTTGCCATACAGAGAATTACACAAGGAGCTTAAGAAAAGAAGATACTTTATTGTAGATTGTAGTTAGGTACAGTGTGATAATTACGGTAGGTCAGCGTGGTAGCTGCCGTGAGTAAAGTGTGAATACTAACTGTGACTAATAATGCAACTTAAGAAATCTAAGGTAGAAAACGGCAGTATTTATAGCTATGGCATTAGAACACATGCAGAGAACATGATTGTAGGATTAGATACAACATATACCATAACAGGTTATAGAATAGCAGATGATTGTAGAAAATAGCGAGGACTGTAATAACTAAATGTAGTAAGCCATATTTGAATGTAGAGCGAACAGACTGTATATATGTCTAAATATAAGATCAATACAATGTGTCTATATTTAAGAGTAGAATATAGTTCCAGTATATTCTAAATACACTACAGAAAGCATGGTATTACTTGTATAGTATAGTAATAATTTCAAACACGCGATTAATATAATTAGTTAAAACACTCCATAAATTGCAAATAACTCTAGATTGTAGCTGCTCAACTTGATATCGATGGATTACTAAGCTAGCAGAGCTTGAGATACAACGACTGTGGTGGAGCTCACAAGTGCACAACACAACTCATTTTTATGCTAGACTATAACATTGATAGCGAACGCCGTATATATCAAATGATAATATCCGAGATAAACAGACAATTGTACCTGAGAAATTGATAAGTATTCTAAGAATTGAAACGATTATAAATGTATACGTATATATGGCTATTAAATTAGATTATTCTTGATTTGTACATAGTACTGGTCATGATATTTGCAGATGATAGGGTTCTGGCTTGAGTACCAATGAAGCTATTGTCCGCCATCATGTTACCTATTGTAATCAATTTAGAACATCAACAATGCTGACCAATAAGATCGCAAAGAAATGATGTCATAGCCAACTATTTTATGGATCTGCCCGCGTCATCAATTATTTTTCCAGCTATAATCTCGCGTTCTATTTCATTTCCCTGCTCATAATTATCGACTTAGTTTTATCGTATTCCATTGAATTAACTTCAATCCAGCTATGCGTTCAGGAAAGATTTATAGTTATCTTCTGATTGCATTTGCTTTTATCTAGTTTAGCTAGTGGTATTATTATTTTTGCTGGAAATACTTTAAAGTTAGACCGTATAAACTTGAGTGCCGCTCTGATTGATCCATCGCTTATGGGATTTTTCGTAAGTATTGCTATTTCAAATATTATGGATTAAAACAGTACAGTCGTTCGTTAACGGTTTACCTTTTCACACCTATAAGCTACTAAAGTTGGGTGGAAGCAGTTTTAAGATAAGATAAATTTAGCTTAAATACAATTACTATTCAGATAGAATTCGATCAAATTAAGAAATTGTGATATTGATTAACTGATGAAGAATAATATAATTTACAGTTAAAGACGAAACGCTTCACTTAGGCTTACAATGAAAATCTAGGCAAAAATTATTGAAATCTGTTTCTATTAGCTCCTTCCTAACTTTGAGTAATTTTTGTAGTGCATTAAAATATTCGCTATTTATGACCGAGTTAATTGGAGAAAGAAAGATTTTGTAAAGTTACTTTTATCGAATTTGTCCCTTCTAAGATACTTAATTGATAAAAGATATTCTCAGCTGCAATTAAAGATCTCACGATCAACTTTGGTTGTGGTAATAAATTTAGATGATCTGATCAATTTTACTTTGATAAGCTCATTCAATTAGTGATTATATTATAGTGTTTGATAATAGAAATGGGCTTAGGTTAAACAGATTTAAGCGAGAAGAGTTTATGCATTAAAATCAGTAATATCAGATCTATCAAGGTGATTTGCAGGGTGAAAATATTTTCGGTTTATAATTCATAACAATGTGATTTATAGGATATGAGTCATAGATGAACGTTTTATTTTAGGCTCTAGCGAATTCCCTCTTTGTCGTAAAATTAAGCCAGTTTTCAAGTACGTCACCATCCCAGGTAAGCTTGAGCTCCTTTTATGCCTTAATAATGATAAGTAAATGACATACTTAGGATTGAACATTTTATTCGCTCACTTCTTTTTATACGCAAATTAAATTATAGGCATCTGGCATAGTAACCTTTGGAGTAATATGTATTGTGTCATGTCCTACTTACTGTCACAACCCTCACTTGTGGCAAAGGAAAGTAAAGAACTCTAGTGTAGTTACTTAAAACTTGGGCTATTTCTCCCAGTACTTTCAGTTTCTATGAGAGAAGTATTTGAGAGCTCGCTTTCTCGGCTGATCTCCACAGACAACTGACTAATTATTACACTATTCTTCACGATATGAGTCTTGCCGTTTCTTGAGCAATTACTTTCTTTATTCTGCAAACACACGCGCTTAAGTAGGTTTCTACAGTGAATCCAGATAGAGAAGACCTGGACCCCCGCGAAAAATAATAACAAAAAGATAATAAAAGGAAATAAAAAATGAAACACTAAAAATCGGATATATACGCCGCGCGAGCGCAAAGAAATATATATATCGTTTCGACTCTGAAATTTTCTATATATATTTATGCAATAATGTATCGCGATTATCTTTTTGT
>NW_002060992.1:25642-39175 GCF_000150275.1 Trichoplax adhaerens
CTGGTAGTAATATTTGTCCTCAATCTTTGTTGGATATGTATCTAATCAGCAGTTATGACTATTTCAAATGAAGATGTAAAGATCTTTGAAAGAGTGCTTTGATGCTGGCTTAGTTAGGTCTCAGATTCCGTCTTTTAAATTTTTACTAGTAGTCCTAATGATCTACATCGATATCGAACTAAAAATATATGATTTTTGAGTTAGATCTAATAGGCTTCATGATCTTTCTGTTAGGGTTTGATACGCTACATCAGTAAGCCCCAAGTGTTAAATTATTTTATTTCCTAACAAAAGCTACAATCAAATATGATAACTACAATAACTAATAATATGCTGTAGATCTTACAAACATTGTAACTACCAAGGTTCAACTACCAAGCGAACCATTATGATACGAGATTAAGATCTGTTGAGAATTGCAGCTAGTCAGTTTAACTGCCAAACTAACCAATCGATCGTAAGACTTTTTTATTCTTTATTTTTAGCTATTATCGAACGGAGTGATTGGAATAATCTCATATCAAAAAAATGTTGCCGAATTGGTTAGTATATCGCTGCTAACAATTTTTTTTAAAATCGGACTAAAAATTCTTTTTAACTATAGCTTGTAGAGTTTAGCTCTAGTAATGCTTCTCTCTCTCTCAGTGTGTCTCTACTTTGGTGTGTTATGTGAGTTATAGATTGCGCTTTAGTAATACCTCACATTTATATAATATTAAAGAGTAAACGTACTAAAGTAAGATGTTATACCATAGTTAATGGAATAACTGAACGTTGTATGTTCTCATATTTTTATCGCAGCACTTAGTAGTTACATTTGAGTATATTAAGAAATCATGTGATCGTAAATTATCATAAAGTTAATGCTCCACTTGTTAATGGAATAGGATGCCTGGTACAAGGAAATAGCTACCATTACATCAGGAGTTTGTATCACTTCCATTCTATTTGTTTTACAAACCCTGACATATATTAACAACAATAAGAAAGATCTTCTGTGGAAAGACAATCAATTTGCTATCCTTTATCTTCTCTACACTGCCATTGCTATTATTGGATTGATTGTAGCATTAATTGGAGCAAAAGCATCGCGTTATCCTAGTGATATTTTTAATCATTCTATAAGATACTCGCCTAGAAGTGATTCTAACAATATTTGCATGCTAGCTAGTGCATTGCTCGCCGGTGGTATTGGGATATCAAGTTTAGGCCTACTAAACCAGGAAATTTGGGGTTTCTCAACTCTATTTATTGCTGTTACTATATGTTAAAAACTGAATAGAAGTAATTCAGCAGTTGTAGTCTCGACTAATATGTTGCTATTTACTCGTATTTGCTATTGATTAGACTTTTACTACTGCAACGATTGGACTTGATAAACTTTATGTGGATAGACAAATCTTGGTCAGCACAGCTTAAATGAACTATAGGATATTGAATATCGTTGTTCAACTATATAACAATTGATTATCATAAATTCTAATCCTTTTGGAACTGTTTCAAATAGGATCGGCCATATTTTGCCTTAAATTTTTGCAACTCTGTACACCATAGGCTTGATACTTTTTACGTATTTGGTTCAACCTTATTCCTATACCAATCTTCATTTGGCAAGCTTGATAATTCCTGCAATTGTCATCGCATCACATATATTTTCCATGGTTTGATTGCTTATTTTAGTACTAAATCAGCTGTACTTGCGGTACGTAGTCTAGAAAATGAAATATCAGAAGTAAAAGCTTAAATTAATGAGAGTCGGACGTATCGAAAGCTGGTTGACCTTCACTCCTCTTCAACTAGAAATAGCGAAATGTACTTAAATTCTATACATTGCAATGATCATTTTTGCGAAATCAAAATTGTGATTTTTCGGAAGATTGTGGATTCGTCATGATCACAGTAAATTACCAGAGTTAATTTAGTAGAGGAATAGAGTTTATTGGAATTAGTGCAAAGGAAAAACCGTATGAGATTACAGCGTGTATAACGACGTGACTAGTCGAATAGCTATAGTAATGTAGCATAGGTAAAGCGTGCAAGCTTACCGTGTAACTAGCAGAACTAACTAACGAGATAGGTGAAAGAAGATAGCTTTTATAATGTATAAAGCACAGCAGGAGGAAATCATAAATGACTAATAAGAATATGTTACTTCTATGTTAAGACAGGGCTACGATATAATTCAGCTAGATTCAAAGCGATTTCCACAGAGTATTTTGTTAAATATAAATTATACATATTTAGAGTTATGCTACAATCTAGTGGAAATTGACTTTTACTAAAAATAGACTATACCGTATTTAGAAGTAAACACTACAAAAATAATTAATGGCAAGCTCGCTATGCTAATAAAAAGTACCCACGTAAATATTTAGAATATACCTTAACTCCGTAAATATCATTTATAGATTTAATTTTAGTAAATATGAAACATAATTTAGATTCTGCATTCTAACTATCTGACTATTAATTAAGGCTAGATTCATATTAGATGTAAAACGATCTAAGTATAGTATTAATGGCTAATTTTATTTTTACTATAATACGAAGCCAACGAACGGTTACTAGAGATTTGTAGTGATGCAAAAATCTGCTCGTCTTAAGATAAATCGGCCGTTTACATGTCATATACATTGCTATATACTGTGCTGGTAAATGAAATTAGTCGACAAATGCTATATGATTGACATAAAAAACACAGAAATGATGTTACTATGCAATAAAGAAATGTAAATTTGGATAGAACTTTTTTCATTATTAACTTTTTTTCATGATAAGAATTGATATAAAACTGCTTTATTACCAATATACTGTACTGTATTTGCAAAAATCTCGTATTTTAACTAGATATAATTATCCAGTTTGTCTTAGTTGGGGATCAAATTAAGGTCCGTACAATTTTCCAATAGAGTATTTACTATAGAATACAGTCTCGATTTAATATTTTTTTATGAATTTGTAAATAGATAAAAAGTATTACGCCTCTTTATTTGGATTATGATAGCCATTTTAAATGTGTCCAGAATATCATGTACGAATTTCGTCTGTTATTGCTATGAGATTGGATTAAAGTATGCCGAATTAGAAAATGTTACAAATTCAATGGGAGCAAAGTATGATAGATCTTACATTGGTATCAAAAATCCGATGTCAGTCTATAATATAATATAATTAATAAATTTATTTTCCAAATTTCCAATGCAATTCCATCCTCAATGTTTATACTATAATCGTGGACTACTACCCGCCAAGTAATCAGACCTGCATAAATCATTTACTTTATTTGCTCTCATCGGTTACTACCTGGATCTACAAAATCTTCTTGAAAGAACATACCACTACTACTAAAATATTTCAGAACCACCTAACCTCTTCAAAAAGATTTATTATGAATAGATATACCGTAAAATCTGCTCGTTTTCTGTTTTTTTTTTATCGGACGCACTATCCTATGGCTCCATTTTTCATTTCTATATCATCTACTACAGTTGCCTTAATTGCTGTTGGAATCATCTCTATCTACATTGCTAACAAGGAATTTCAGCGAATCCATTCGAGTGATAATAATTATATTCTCTTTCAAACTCCTTTCAGTAGGGTTACTGTACTGTATCTTGGGTGATGATATTTATAAGTCTTACCCTTTCTGGAATATCTACTGCAATATATTTCATACATTGGCCTTTTTACCATCTCGT
This sequence comes from Trichoplax adhaerens, assembly GCF_000150275.1. Classification (NCBI taxonomy): domain Eukaryota; kingdom Metazoa; phylum Placozoa; class Uniplacotomia; order Trichoplacea; family Trichoplacidae; genus Trichoplax; species Trichoplax adhaerens. Next base: position 29,341 of record NW_002060992.1, read on the forward strand.
CGTAGCTAATTTTCATGCAGCTATGGTAAATAAAAGATGATAAACATTTTTTAACAGTGTTGGAAATTAACAGTTTTTAAATTTATGTTTAATCAAATTTCATTGTGTTATAAATTGCTACTTAAAGTCATTATTTACTGTATTTTAAATATTCAGCTCTTTGCTACTGGAATTCTTAGTATGGTTGCCCATAAAAAGCAAGCTGCTAGATTAGTAAGCCTAACTACATTATAATCTATCCCTTTTAAAGTAATATCGTGTTATTTCACTATTTTAGCACTAACGGCCAATTCATAAAATTTAGAACGCGTGGCTAAAGACTTTTACTACTTTTACTAACGGAATAGGTATCGCTTTTACGTTTGCTACCGTTCAACTCCTTGCCCGCTATGCAACCCAAATGTATTGTGACATAGACAAGAATTGGAATAAGGAAGTAGCCTACTATTACCAAAGTAAGGCCCAAAATATAGCATCTTTTGCAATTTAGACTAAATCTAGATTGAAAAATTTGCTTTAGTTACTTGATCATACAACTACGGGAACTGTTAATAATATTTTTACCTTATTGTACAGTATTTGGTATTATTCGTCTAAAGTTAACAATAATACAATAATAGTCATTCCATCAATAAGAGTTGAGCTGTCAGTTACATTACCCTGATTATATATGAGCTAAGTCAATTTTTCATCAGCCAAATATAGGTCAATACTAGTGGTAGCTATATTATTCATTCAATAATAACAATAAATACCATAACCTGATGAGCCGTTAGCAGACTGCCGAGTAAGACAGCATTCATTTATTTTTGTATGAAATTACTTGTGTATATCTAAATGTCTAATTATCACGGCGATATTTAAAGTCATAAATATTTAATGATTAATGCAAGGCAGTTAGATTATGATATATCCTTTCACAATCATCAAGATACAATATACAATCTAATGTGAAATAATCACAATCATATATTACGGCATAAGATGTACAAAGTATGAACTATCTCGTAATCTAAATAAAGTTATGTCATTAAATATTACTAATTACCGTGAGATAGAATCGTGACGATAGGTTATAAAATATAATCGAGAATCAGATAAAGCTTGAAGTAAAGATGTATCGTAAGTACATATAAGATCCGGCAGTAAATTTATTTTAGACACCTAATTAAGGAATTAGTGTTTTACTTGTTTGTAGTAGCTAATTATTTATTTGATAAAACATAAGATAAATTTTTGACTAATTAACTATCGATTACATCAAGAGTTTAACCATCATACTATAATCGCAATATTGGTTAATAGCGCTTGTGCTGCAGTACTGGTCTTACTCTAATTTGCTACAGATACCAATTGCAGCTCCTCTGCTTTTACTTTTAATCAGTATACGAGAATGGTGTATCAAATATTAATCATCTGGTTATTTTTATAATTCTCCATGCCATGTATTCAATCCTCTATTTGCTTATTTGCAAACATTAGCTGCAGTTTCTCCCTTTCTGTGGCTTAAATCCAGGGTTAAAACTCAGATACAATATTTTGAACTATCGGTGATTCTATCTGACTCAGCATCATGTATAGGAGTATAAAGCAGTAAATCTTTTAAAGCTTGCATGCGCATGATGCTCAGCCATAATTCAAAGGTTTAAGAACCTTTTCGTAACTTTTTTAATTATCATGTATAGTTTTAGCTAATTTGATTATATCTTTCTAAATTAGCAATCTGACATCACTCTTACTCCAGGCTTTGTTTTAAAGCTGTCTTAGGGCAAAGTTTGACCTCATTGCTCAATTCTTTGTAAAGTAGGCAGTAAATAGGATAAAAACGTCTTATTTCGGTTAACGTAAACACTACGTGATATTTGCTTATTAGCTAGAAATATATATATATAATGCTTACTATTTAAATTGAACCTCTTATTTTCTATACAATAAGCTATTGTTTATTATATTGGTATATTGAGGTGCATTAATTTAAACATAGCTTTATAATAATTCTAAATTTAAACCTCGCTATGATCCCGTTGAAGCAGCTTATAGTATATTCTCTGGTAATGTTGCCATTTATATGATTTGAACTTGAACAGAAATTGATTTATGCTGACATCATTCATTTCAATCCATAATGGGCCGACATCTTTATTGATCTCATGTTCTATTGTATCTAACTGGTATAATCAATTCCTTATATGGTTATAGTTTTGAACTATATTGGCGACTAAAACAAAGGCCTTACACAAACCTAGGGCTTATTGCAATGGTTTTATTTCTGGAAAGCATTTTGGTTTATAATTTAGCTAGACTAACTCATAATACATTTAATTATTTTTAGAATGAGTTCAAATGCACGATCAAGGATTACGAAGTCAAATTCAATCTTCTACGTAGCTAGCTGATCAAAATAATTATTGATTTCTGTGATATCCCATCAGACTTACAAACTCGGACAAATCGGCTTTCATTCCTGTAGATACATTTCTCCAGGGATGGAGGAAGCTATTGGAGGTTCATTATCTATTGTAGTATAACTTCTACTGTATTTTATAATCAAAATTAGCTAGAAGTTTCTATCTTGATTAAAACACGCATATTATACTGACTAAATTTATCACTTAAATTACGACCTAATTCGTATATTTTGTAACAAAATTATGCTATAGAATATTCTTAACTTCAAACCCGAATACTGGCTTCGGGTTTGTTATATACTACGATATTAAGTAAAATTTACAGCAGTTAAAACCAAACTACATGATTTCTTAAAACTACAATACTTATTAAAATGCTAAAGCTCGAAGAAGAATTATAAAAATTGATTTATATTTTAAATTTTCAGACTCTTACACTTGCTACAACTTTGCTAAAAGTCAACGATTTTAAGACAACATCTATAGCTCAGGTATTTTCCATATTGCCTACATCAATTCTATGATTCTTTGAAAGTGTTTACATATTCCGTAAACCTTCTAATCATGTTTGATTTTATTAGATTTAAGCCAAATAACTTAATCTCTATTACGTTATCGTGTAGGCTTCTGGTCTTACTGCTATAGCTGTGATTCTTTCTGCTACGTCGCCGATAATACTAGCCCGATTAGTATTGACCTTTTTCACAAGCAACATTACGGATCAGTTGGCATTTAGAGTAGCCGCTGCGTTCGGCACTACTGGCATTGTTGTCGCAACAGTTATCTCTTTCTATATAGCTGTTAAACAAGCTCGTCGTGTTCATTCTAGCGATAAGGAATATTCGATTCTTCAAACTTCATTCAATAAAAAAGCACTTATCTGCATAATGATAATAATCGGCCTGTTCATTTTTGGACTATCCGTTCCTTCACTTTTTGAAAATTGGGAACTATTTCATGTAGTCACAACCAACTTTCATGCTGCTATGGTGAGTTAAGCTTATGATTTTATTAGTCGATCATTTTCGTTTTCAAACTAGTTATTTTCTTGCTTTTTCAGCAGTCTAAATAGCCTAAATTGCATCGTTAGCAGTTATAGTAGAATTCATATCATTTGCCTTAACCAATATAAAGGTTCTATGCGTTATTTTATACGCGTATGAAATTGTAGCTATTCAGTACCGGAATTCTTGGTCTTATTTCTCATAAAAAGCAATCTGTCGATCTAGTAAGCATATATTTACTGTTATCCAAAATCGTTATGACATAATAGCCTACTTCATTGCTATTTTAGCATTACTGATTTATTCTTTAATTAGAATATCTGGACTAGAACACTCGCTGACTTTACTACCGGAATTAGTGTTGCATCTACTATTTCTATAGTCCAACTTCTTGTCAGTTATGCCAGCCAATCGAATTATACAAAGTGGCAAATAAGACCAGATTTTACAATTTTAATTCTTTGCCTAGCTCTATTTAACTTCATTGGATTCATGCTATCCTTTACTGCTAGCGCGGCTACGGATGACATCTTGCATAAAGTGCCACAGCCTTCAAAATCATCGAATACTGATACTGTTAATGTCGGTATGTTAGTCTCCGCAGTACTAGCAGGCGCAGTTGGCATCTTTAATATGGCTATTATGAATTATCCTACTTATGGATTTCCGGCTTTAGTCGTTTCTACCATGGTAGGTCGCTAGTATTAAAATGATAACTATAATCGATAATTTAACACGGAAGGACAGTATAATAAATTGATTACTTTAATTAATTCTGTATTAGCTTATCTGTAGCCTACCAAACTGGCTTTTAATGCTGTAAATGCAGGCTTATATAACGTCTAGACGCGGAACTGATATACAAACTACTAATAACGAGCTATTGGTAAGTCGAAATTACTTATAAATAGCGCTATTAGTACAGTATAGTTCGTCGGCAACGTGACGGATTGTAGGACTACTATCGATTAAATGACTAGAATAGATAAAATAAATTGTCTTACTGGATGCTATTCTACTGTTGGAATATAGAGATTTCCATACCATATTTTCTACGTTTTCAATAGCTTTGGTAGCGTATGGGCAATTGGCATGACTATTTATGCATTCGTAGCTGATAAGCCGTCACAAACTAGCCTTCTCGTCGTCATTCCTGCCTTTATTTACCCTTTTACTACTATCGCTATACTCAGTTTACTACCAGTTGCTTATTTTAGTGTTCGAGCAGCTTTCTGTAATAAAAAAGACACATGTAATGAAGACGATGCAAGCACTATCATTGCATAATATGATATCGATGTATTCCAAAAGTGTTTAACCTATGCTAGATAGAACAATAACTATTTCTTACCGGTAGTTTGATGCTAAAATTCTTTCTTCGCTAGGCATTACAAGTAATCTCTATAGGTGTTGAGAAAAATTTTTAAATTTAGATTTTAAACCCTCTCCCTCTACTGTTTTAGTAAAATTTAGCCAAATAACACTTTCGGTAACAATCAACTGATTACGGTACTTAGTCTTTCTCTAGCATAAGATTTCCTTGCTTGCGCATTACTATATTAATAAAACTTCTTACCGCTTAATACCTTATTTTTTTCTCTTTCTCTCTCAAAAATACTTGCTCGTGATAAACTGTCATTATAAAGATTCTTAAAATAATAAAGCAATACTATAGTTTCTTGTAAACTTTACTTTATTATATTAACTAGGTTCATTTTATAAGTACTGTACAAAGAAAAAGTTAGCCACAATAACTTGGCAATTAAGTCGCAAGATCAGATAAAAATTTATCTTCATTATCTAAATATAGTTCGCCCTTCTAGTTCAATTATCACGATACAAATATCAGCAATCACGTACTTAGTGCTATCTATTCAAGCTTTGGAATTTTAATATAAACATTCAATAGAATTACTAAAATATATACTAAAATCACCTTCTACTACTTGAGGTTGTAAAAGTACTGACTAATCAAAGTATATATAGCTACAAGTAGAGAACGTAAACAATATCAAAAGAAATTCGCATTTAAAATAACCATACGGGTGATAATTCGAAAATATACGCATAATTGCTACTGAATCTAAATTAAATATTACGATGTTGTTAAGCCAGATATTTTTAAAGTAAGCAATCTTTTCTAAAATCATTTTGCATTCTAATTAAAGGTTTACCATTATTTTTTATCGTTCCTATATTTATGAAACATTTCTGTCAGTCTGTTGCGCTTAACAATTCCACGAATGTTAGTTATGCTTATCGACTTTCATTTAGCGCGATCAAATTTTTAAAATTGAACTATCATATAAGATTCTAGGTTTACTTCGCAACCCGATTGACTCGATATGATTGAACATGGTCTTCTTTCAGCAGTTCATAAATTTAGTCGTCAATGTAGCCCGGTTATAAAGAAAATGGCATTATACGAAACTGCCCAACTTTGATTCTGTAACATACGACAGTGGTTATTGTCTTGAATTAGTCTGATGAATGGTCGATTCATTTAAAATATCACAACAGGATTAAAAGTAGATATTAATCAGACTCTTTTACGTTTTCTTAATAAGTTGTTGATCGGTTGTTTCCCTAATTTTATTTTCAGTCACAGATATATGTTAAGTCGACCAGAGTGCAAATAAAGTAGAATCAAAGTTTGTTAGAATTTTTGTAGCTTGGTTTCTACACATTTCTTTTTGTTACAATTGCTTTGGTTTGACTTTCAGTCAAGCTATGATATATAAAAGGCACTAGTTTTGAACCATTTTCCATGTCGTCATTATTATACTTGAGAGATGGCACTAATTATTGGGTACTAATGCCAATTAGATTAATAGAAAATTACGATCAAATACCCTTTACATGAAATGCTAACAACTTTACATCTATAATATCGTCACTAATAGTAGTTGCTTGAGGTAAAGATGTAGCTTTTACATAAAAGTAATGTTTATCTTTCTAATCCCAAACGATTCGGAGTAAAACAGTTTATTACTAGATTCTCGTTCATGAAAGTCTTCAACTGCAGACTATAATTTCTAGTACGAAAAAGACAAACTCTATTGCGTTACCTTAATTACTTAAATCTTTAGCATGCTTACAACCCGAAGACCATAAACAGAAATTACCTAACCACATCTGTTAACTTCTAGACTCAGTGTAAGAACGAAATTCTACGATTACTATAGTTTCTTACGGAACTTAAACTAGAAGATCTTTTACACTAACAACATAACTATACTTACATTTGTTATTACTAGCTGCATAACGTTGACAACAGTATCACAACCTATCTCAATAGCACAAAATCATTACAACCATGTTGATAACGTACCGTATGAAATTGATACAATTTCTTTAACAGCTACTCAGCAATACCCGATGTTAGATATTCTAAATAAGTGCCGACATGATCTCATCTAAACTATCTGTAGCCTAAACAATTGCCATTTCAGTTATACTATATCAATTTTAGCAGGTAGTAATTTAATAATAGTTTCTCCATATGATTCTAAATTTAAGCAATGAATTGACCTCGTCTGTGATGTGATTTTCGGTATGCATGGTCTATGACTATCTGATCTTCTTTCGGACTGTTTTGAACGCTATTAAGAATTAATTTATTCTAATATCATCGCATTCAAATTATAAACAATAGACTGTTGTCTTCTGTTGATTCTTACCTTCTACTGTAAATAATCGAAACATAATTCAAATTCCATATATGGTTAAATAGGTAGCCACATCAACGGATAAAAATAGAAGACATAGAAATATACTAGAAATTCCTACTATATTTTATTATTACCAATATTTCTATTTATATTTTTATACACTAGAGGATGATCCAATCAATATTTTATAATATCGCCTTATGGATGTACTATCAAGAAATAACACGCTTATCTTGATCCCCTACATCACTACAAGATCAAGTTAATTGTTGCTTTTCTTCATAGAAGAGATTAAAAGTAGCGTTCTAGTAGATGCAACAATAACTAAGACTAGCAACAATATTTACTGGCAGCTAGAGTAAACTTAATATAAATTCATACTGTTCTTTAGTTTAAGGACCGAGTTTGAAAACATTACGTAATGTTAATAAATATTCAGTATCATTTGTTACAGTAGCTCTATAGTCTAGTCAGAGTTCAAGCTATGATCAAAGTTCAATAGCATAGCTGATGAGTAGTTAATTATTTTTCGCTTATTGACGCATTATATCTTATATAAGAGGAACTGTTAACGGCAATTCAACAATAGAAACCGTTTTGGAATTTCACAAACCTTATTTCACAAACCTTATTTCAGTTAAATTGGCCTTCTGTCTTCAACGAGTTTACATCCTAAAAAGAAAAAACTTGGCTGTTATTCTCTGTAATATCTTAACTTTGATGATCTATATTATTAGTCGAAAACTATCTTGGATCGTTTAAATTACTTTTAACTTTATCTAAGAAATACACGTAAACTATTTTCTAGTTTGAATTGGAATAGAAAAATCTCAAGATGTATAATCCACGTAAATTGAGTATCATTGTCTATGTTGGAGCCGTAGCTATGCTTTTTGGTGGTCTATTTACTTATATTTCCAACCAAGTTATGATGCGGAGTTGTGAAAATATATTTATGATAGATCTTGGATTGATGGGACTTCTTGTAAGTCGAATTTTACTTTAGTTTGTTAAGATTATTTTTATCTTTACGGAATGTAATATAAAAATAGCATAATAGTTGCAGCCGAAATGGAAGAATCGACTTACGTAATATCGGCTACTTTTCTAATTTATTTTTCTGAGTAGTCGAATAAACTTCTTAAGAGTACTATCTCCTTACGTAACCAAAATAACTTTTAGTAACTAGCTTGGATTATTATAACTTATCTATAGGCTCTTACACTTGCTACAGCTTTGCTAAAAGTAAACGATCTAGCTACAACTTCAACAACTCAGGTACGGTAATTTATTTCGATATCGCTTTCGATTAAATCTTTAATTTCTTAACAACAAATTTTTCACCCTATTTTATATTATATTCGATCTTAATCGATTAAAACTCCAATAATTATTTTAAAATTAACGTTAATCGTCTAGGCTTCCGGTCTTACTGCTCTAGCTGTCATTATATCTGCTGCATCGCCCGCAATATTGGCCAGATTAGTCATAGCCTTTTTTTCAAGCGCCGTTAATTCTTCGTTAGGATTTTTTGTACCAGTATCAATCGCTATCGCGGGCTTTGTTTCCGTAGCAGCTATTTCTATCTATGTGGCTGTTAAGCAAAATCGTCGTATCTATTCTGACGATAATGAATATTCGCTAGTTCAAACTCCATTCAATAAAGCGGTACTTTTCTGGGCGATGATAGTAACTAGTCTAGCTATTTTTGGGCTATCTGTTGCTATATTTATGGAACGGTGGTATCTATATCACGTTGTCACGGCTAATTTCCATGCTATTATGGTAAGTTTTATCTTGATAAGTGGATAATTTCAGTTTCTTGCCAGCTTGTTTCTTGTATTTTCTCCAATTTAAAATAATTACAAGTTATCAGCCAAAGTAGTGTAAAAACTTACATCGCTTACACAAACTAATAAAAGCTGTCTTTGACATTTTATGTTTCAATTTTAGCTTTTCGCTACTGGAATTCTAGGCCTCATTGCTCACAAAAAACAAGTTGTTGATTTGGTGAGCGTAACTTTACTAGCGTCGAAAGAACATTATCATGTATTTTATCGCCGTTTTAATAAATAGTAGTGATTTATTCCTAATTAAGAACTTGCTGTCATTGGAAGATTATTACGATACACTTTATGTCTGTTTTAGTAATATGAATGTTTTATTTTGTAATTAGGGTGTCTGGACTAAAACTTTTACTAACTTTACTGCTGGAATCAGTGCTGCATCGACTATTGCTATGGTTCAAACTCTCGTCCGCTATGCTAACCAACCGGGAGATACGAAATGGGAACGATTCGATTTTACAATTTTAACACTTTGCCAAACTCTATTTACCTTCATTGGATTGATCCTATCCTCCGTTGCGATCGTAGCTACCGATAACGTCCTAAATAAAGCGCCAAAACTTACTAAATCGTCAGATATTGATACTATGAATGTCGGTATGTTGGTCTCCGCATCAGTTGCAGGAGCTGTTGCAATCTTTAATATGGCAATTATGAATTATCCTGTTTACGGATTTCCACCTGTAGTTGTAGCTATCATGGTCAGTTATTAACATTTATAACAATCACAGATCGATTATTTTATATCAATAATAGAAGGTGTAATGAATCGATTCTTTTAACTATTTCCATATTTACTTAATTATAACCTACTAAATTAGCTTAAATGTCACANATATAGGTTATTGTAACAGCTAAACACGGAATTGATATCCAAACTACAGATAACGGGATAGCGGTAAGCT
>NW_002060992.1:40348-45063 GCF_000150275.1 Trichoplax adhaerens
TATAACGATATATACCAGAAGTGTTTAACTTGTGCAAGTGTCACAACCACGTTTTTGTGACACAGGATCTCCACTTATCGTGTAAAACTTAGCTAAGTACGGCACAATCCCGACACTGAACAAGTGCTACTGGAACTACGCTTCCTATTAGAACACTAACTTCTCGGGTGTGGGACTACACTTCTTTGACCGTCACTAGGTTACTCGATTACACAAGTAGTTAAGCGTAGGCTTTTGAACAGATAACTATCACTACAGTTTATTCTCTTCTATGCCTTTCTCCTCGTCCACATTACATCATAGTTAGCCTTTATATACTTTCTAAGATATTTACTATTTACATTAATCTTACGTAGGAGATCTCACAACCATAACCTCCTATCCAGTAATAATCTTACAACACGACTACAAATCGTGTCAGCATAAACAACTCTCTAACACAAAGGTTGCACATCATCAAGATTTATATTTATCTAGTCTATCCTCCCATTCGAATACATACAAAATAACTAAGGACAGTTGATCATCATAACACATCAATTTCCATCAATAACAAACACCATAACACTTCAATTTCTATCAATAACAAACACCATAACACTTCTAACTCATCACGGCAAAAAGGTACCGTGACAGCAAGGTAGAGTAGTGACTATTTTTATTAGTAATTCAAGGCTAAAATTCCTGCCTGTGTAGTACGAATAGTCCTGATATGTTTGTTAAGGAAATTTATAGAGTAGAATTTTAAATCCTTCTTTTTACGGTATTAGTAAAATTTTCGCTGCAAAATACTTTCTGTAGGTCTACCAACAGGTAGCAGTAGGTTATAATTTCAATACTTACCCATATTATATTAATGAAACTTTTACCGCTTAATTCTGCGCCTCCCTCGAAGTTGTGCGTAAGTTAGGATTTGAGTAATAGATTTATTCGGGCAAAGTCCGAAATATGACAATTTCGCTTAAATTATTTGACTTTGGCTATGTATAATGGCTGATTATGGATTTTGGTCGTAACCTCTTTAGTAAAGATAGTCTTTTGAAATATTAAGAGCGCTATCATTGCAATCATAGAAATGAGATAAGATAGTTAATTTATTCGCCAATAGGTAATGCTGTTTGTGTTAGAAAGACCCTACTACTAAGGCCATTGTGCAACTTGAAGGTGAATTAGGTCATTCTTGGATAAGTAATATCTAAAATTTTTTCCTTTCAGACATCAACATAAAGATTTAATAGATAATAGTAAAAGTAATATCTGGATTACCTTGATACAACAATTACTTGTGTAATTTTTTCCATGCCTGAACGCATTTGTACACATTAGCTTAACAATGTTTAGTCAAAATGATATGTTAACTTTATTCTGTATAATAGTACAATACTTATTATATGAAGTATACTATTACATCTATTCTATATGTAGAAGTACACTAGTAATCCAAGTAAAGACTGAAAGTGTACAAAATAATATATAATATCCGTACTATTTCTAGACATATAGTGAGCGTTAGAGTAGAATATCAATATAAGTGTGACATAGCATTCGAATTTATTGCGATATGAAGCAAGATGATCTCAAAACTGATTTCTTGCTCTTTGATACAAGACAGTATTTATAAGTTAAGCAAATCGGCAAGAATATAGGGCAAGGCTAAAAAGCATTATTATTCGTTGTAAGAAATAAATCTGCGCTACAGAAATTGCTTAATGCAATCCGCTGATAGAAACGATAAGATAGTTCTCATAAATGCTCTTAGAAATATCCTATTAATTAATTTACAGATTAAAATAATCTGAATTAAGATATGTAGTTGCTTTTTCTGGAGATATTTTCGCTATTCCTTAAGGATTACTTGAGCTATTTTAAGTTTAATACAACTTTCATTTATTTGTGGTTGCTGGGCTAAAGTTATAGTGAACCCATCCAGGAAGTCTTTCATTTTTTTTCATCGTTAGTGTATTCACGATCATTCTTAGCAATGTTACCGGCAATTTGCGAAATCCGGCATTTTGCAAAATGCCTGAAATTCTTTAGGTATTTTGCAAAATGTCTAATGCCTCAGACTTTTGTAGTATAGTCTTACTTTCAACTCACAATATGAATTATTGTACTAAAGTAACTTTTAAGGCCAAGAATTTGATTATACCTCGCCTATTTTGTTACACTATTCGTTATTTTGCAATAAATTGCATAAACCCTTAAGAAAAGCAAATTAAAACTCTCTTTTAATTTTTATCCTAAATGCAGAAATCATTTTTATGTGACATAGAAAGCATCAACTAATGCCATTTCTTAAATAGATTCTCCGTACTACTAAGCCAGTAAGATTGGTTTTGCCATTTTCCGTGAACATTAGGCGTGATCATGATTTCAATAGAAATTCGTATCATCTTGATTGTCTTTTATTACTATCTATTCATATAAAGTATCTATTAGCTATATTATAAAAGTTATGCAAATGAAGGTGTGGAGTCATTACCATATTAGATTATTTACTTTTGAACCTGTATCAATAGTTTCGATCATGTAAGCACATGTGGCATGTGTGCATCTACTAAAAAGAACTGAGGTGTTACTAAGGAATAGAGCTAAAATAGTAGAAATGTTTCGTTCGTAGATTTAAAACTTATAGTCTTGAAAAACTATCATAACAATTATGAAAACGATTTGAGTTTGCTATTATCGCTGCAATGTAGCTATTGAGCGAGTATCGCGCATTATATAAATGGACCTCCTGTCGTTTGCATTATATGGGTGCATTCAAATTCGTTTTAGTGCGGCATGGAATACCGGATCTGAGACATGATCAATGTTCTACTTTATGAAAATAAAATACGATGCAATAGAAAAGTCTTGGAAGGCTGATTAGATAGAAATTTAATATCGATATCAATACGTGATTGACGGGTGCAAAAATTGTTTCTATGCCGGATATCAACAAAATCATAACAACCGTTATATTAGCATAGTATCCAAACTTTACCAGATTTGGACAAGGCGTCAATACTATGTTTACTATGGCGTTGATCATTTTAGCATAATATAAGACAAAGTCATTGTTACGCCTAACATTAGCTGTGTAGAATAGTCGATTAAAGTTTAGCGTGGGCCTATAGATAAAAATAAATAAAGATTGCTAATTACTTGCATGTGATGTATACTATGTTCGATATTAACTTGTAGGGTGGGTGCCTTTAATCTCATGAATCGAGTTCCGATCATTTAGCGAATGGTATGCATCCATTGATTGGCTATAATACTAACCTAGCAACATAATTAAACAAATTCCAGAATAAAATGATCTTAAACATAATCATCATATACGATAATACAAATAAAACAATTTCAAAAATTTGTACAAAATTAAAATTCAAGAATTTATTCGATCTTTAGTATTATTCTACACGCTTCTTTATTCTAGGCTAATGTAACTAGTAGTAATACTTTTATAGTCCACTACTGAATCATCTTCAAATTGTCTCTTGATATACTTTTGGTAGTGCATGTAGCTATAATCTGCATAGCAAGGATCTACATTATTTTACAACTACATAGGTTATCCGTACCAAATTAGTCTAGACTGGACCATTTACAATTTATTATAGTAACCAAAACGGTTTTTATACAAATATCATTCCCGACTAGCCACAGTATGATAAACTATTCTTACCCTAGTACGATATCTTAGCTAAATATTTGTTTTCATTCAAGCACCAATATTGACTCAACGCTTTAACATCTATGGTCATCTGATACTAATATAGAGAGTTCATTAAGAGCATATGAGTAAGATAGGATTAGTATTTTGCTAACTTTAGCAATCAGAGCAAATTTATTAAAGTTAAATTAAGCAAGATCTTGCAATGCTTTACGATAGATTTAGTAAGCTACGACACAGCATATCATAACAAGTATGGCCAATAATCTTTAATCCAATACTTATTTAGATTATATTACGCTAAAACAAAGCTCCTGAGTGGTAGATTCCGTGATGTAGCAACACTTTAAGCGCTCAATTAATTAAAGGACAATCTTCAAGATTAGGATTTGGACTGACCATGATATTGCATTGGATTGCAAAAAATTGTGGAATAATTGAGTAAGGGCAATTGCTCCATGTAATAGTTGCAAGCATGATACCATCAAATATGTATTGAGAACTTTGGAGGTCGTTAGTGCTTCGTTGGATGATTTATTCTATATTTTTGCTGCTTTTTGGCATTTCCTGGTAGTTTAGCACAAATAGCTGTATTCTTGTATAATTTAATTTTTGAACTATGCCCAATAACAGAGTAATACAACATGCGTAGAAGTACCATGATTCTGTTTTCGATATAACAGTGTCAAGAAGTAACAGCTTAATACTTTGCAATTGCTCAAATTGATTTTATCTCGAGCTTGTATTCATCTTCTCTGCGATATACCTATATACTAGGTTCAATCATTTCATGTAAAGGGTTTTTGATCGTAATTTTCTATTAATCTAATTGGCATTAGTACCCAATAATTAGTGCTATCCCTCAAGTATAGTAATGACGACATGGAAAATGGTTCAAAACTAGTGCCTTTTACATATCATAGCTTGACTAAAAGTCAAACCAAAGCAATTGTAACAAAAAGAAATGTGTATAAACCAAGCTACAAAAATTCGAACAAACTTTGATTTTACTTTATTTGCACTCTGGTCGACTTAACATAGCTTTGACTCGAAA
>NW_002060991.1:0-1151 GCF_000150275.1 Trichoplax adhaerens
TATGCAACCTATGATGACGTAATATGATGCCTTGCATCATATATGTTATTAGACGACAACCGAGTTTTCAGATAATGAATTGTGTATCTTGGCTGATACTACTAGGAATCCAGATTCAGGAAAAGAAAATGATGATCATCATAGTGACGTTGTAGATATTACTAGCGATATTATTAGTAAAGTGAAAGCAGCTCGCCAGTTTCAGGAATGTATAAAGTGAATAGAAACCCAACCTGAAGCTTCAAATTACGGCATTTCTTTCCTTGGACAGCTGCAGACTTCAAAGTCTAACAAATAGAGTATAATTATTGAATATTTTTAAAATGAGTAGTCCTATAGCATGCGTATAAAAATGGTTACTTACTGATATTAGCGTTGCTTAATTACGTTCTTATACTCTATGATTTATTTATCCTTATGTATGTTTAATGAATTACCTGTTCATTGTTGTTTCGTAAAACTTTCCTGAGCTAATTCGTTAAACGTGTTATGGGTTCTTTGGATTACAAAGATGAGATCCTAGTGTTCCCTAATCATACCAAATCAGTTGAAAGAGATACAGAATTAGCAATTAAAGAATAAAAGAAAGCTAGATGATAAAATATGACGAGATCCAATTCTAAACATTATGAGATCACGTTCTCTGTTAGAATCTCTAATTTCAAGCAAATTTGACGCATCAGTATTTTTATTTCTCGCGAGCCAGGCTAGGAGATAGAAAATAAATTAGAACAGAGGGTAGCTATAGGGTTTTGCTTTAAAATTAGTTACAGCGCCATCAAAACTTACATGTTACTATGTGAAGCTTTAGGCGATACCGTGATGTCAAAAAGTCGGGCCTTTGATTGGTATAAAATTTTCAAAACGGCATTGAAGCGACCCGTGACAAACATAAATAAGGAAGACCGAACCCAGCCAGGAACCCATCAGTGATCTAGAAAGTTAACGATAGAAGTAGCACTAGAGATTTTGCCTGATCTATAGAAAGAGCGTTTGATCGTTTATTCAAATTGTAACAGAAATGGACTTAGTAACAAAACCTTATCCATAAAGAAAGGGGATTTATAATATGACAGTTAAGTACTGTAATGTAGTCTATAATCGTACAGTTACCGTACAACCTGACGCTAAAACATCAGCTGTCAATACTA
>NW_002060991.1:23588-41254 GCF_000150275.1 Trichoplax adhaerens
CTTCGTCAGCAAGGTGCATAGCCCACCCAAGACTGTGTGATCAAATCGAGTATCTCATTCTAGATAGAGAAGACTGGACCACGCGAAAATAATAATATAAAAAAAATCATTTAAAGAAAAAAAAGAGCCGTCGGCTTAAAAATTTTTTATATATTTCTTTGGCATATATGCTTACGCGCGCGAGAAGAAATGTAAAAAAAACTCCTGAGCCGACTATTTATTTTTTAATTCTCTTAGTTAGTTATTATATACGCGATTCGCGATTGGTCCAGGTCTCCTCTATCTCTAATAAATCTAAATAATCTGTGAAGTTTATAGTCTATGTGGAACATACATTATAAATTATGTGGAACATTTGCAATCGAATACTCAATAATATAAGACTGATTATCCGGTTTATCTTAGAAGACTCGATTTTCCCGTATATCCATGTTCCACATAGATTATGAACTTTAATCTAATCTGATTATCCGGTTTATCTAAGCCGTTTTCGACTGTTTATATGAGGGGTAATATTTGAGATTGTGTGAACAGATATTGTGAAGTTTATAATCTATGTGGAACATAGATTATAAACTATGTGGAACATACATTATAAACTATGTGGAACAAACATTATAAACTATGTGGAACATACATTATAAACTATGTGGAACATTGCTAAAATTGACGGTGAATAGGGAATTGATCAAAATTAAGAAGGCAAAGTGGAACATAAATAATTATGAAACTATGTGGAACATTTAGAGTTATAAACTATGTGGAACATTCAGAATCATAAACTGTGTGGAACACGCAAGATAGGAGATTCGGATGGATGTGGAATGTTTATGTGTAATTTCAAAGTTTATAATCTATGTGGAACATACATTATAAATTATGTGGAACATTTAGAAATGGAACACTTGATAGGGTTTTGATCAAAAATAAGCAGGTAAATTTTTTGGTTAAGCTAGTACGATATTGCCTAATCTGTTAGATAGGTCGTTTGTACAAACCAAGTAGGCAAATTTTATGTGAATATTGTGCGATATTCCCTAATATTAGAGCTAGGAGTAAAAACTATGTGGAACATAAATAATTATGAAACTATGTGGAACATTTAGAGTTATAAACTATGTGGAACATTTAGAATCATCAACTGTGTGTAACACGCAAGATACGAGATTCGGATGGATGTGGAATGTTTATGTGTAATTTCAAAGTTTATAATCTATGTGGAACATACATTATAAATTATGTGGAATATTTAGAAATGGAAGACTTGATAGGGATTTGCTCGGAATTAAGGTAGGTAAATTTTGGGTGAATATTGTGCGATAATCCCTAATCTAAGTGGGGAGATAGGATTTGATGAAAATTAAAATAGGCAAATTTTGGGTGAATATTGTACGATAATCCCTAATCTAGAATTTAAAACTATGTGGAACATGTAGCATAGATTTGGATAGAAAGATTCAAAACTATGTGGAACATATCACCACCGTAAAGTATGTGGAACATAGGATCGGATAGATTAAAGCTATGTGTGAAGATAGAGAATTGATAAAAGTGTTAATAGGCAAAATATTGTGTCATATTCCCTAATCAGGATTCAAAACTATGTGGGATATTCAAAACTATGTGGAACATTTAAAACTATGTGGAACATTCTAAAATATGTGGAACATTCAAAACTATGTGGAACATGCAACTGTCATAAACTATGTGGAACATTGTATAATTTAACATGGTCAAGTATTAGTAATACTTTATATTATGCACAGCGTATATATAACAATACACTACGCGAAGCATTGCAAGCGAGTAAACATACTGTAGGTAGACTATAAATTCAGATCAGATTGTGCATGCCTGCTTCAACGTTCTAACAGCGAATAACAGATGATATGCAACATCAAGCAACTGTTTATAACTCCTTCATTTCTATTCACAATCAACCGATGGGCTACAGAGTGGTGGTTTGTGGGATGGTCAAAGAAATTGAGAGTCTTAGTTCGAATCCTAATAACGTACAGAGAAATGAACTTGTCCAGACGTGCGGACAAGTTTAAGGATAATTAAGTTAAAAACTATCATTTAAATCTCTTTGCCTCGTACAGAGACACGTACAGAGAAATGAACTTGTCCAGACATGCGGACAAGTTTAAGGATAATTAAGTTAAAACTATTATTTGAATTTCTTGGCCTCTTTAGGATGATTTCTGAAATATCTGAGTACTGTTTTTACGTTCTTAGTAAACCATTGAAAAGGCAAATTGCACTGTGTAACCTTGGGATATTTCTCGAAGCTGTCATAAAAGTTGATGTACTCGTGTGCACGACTCTTCTTCACATGGCAATTGGAATTTATCCACTCGTTGAAGTTTCCTGAACCGTACCTCTTTTCGAGAGCGAATACAGCTTTGGCCTCATACAAATAACGGCCGTAACGGAAGGCGATGTATAAAATGAACCTATCATTTGTTTGCATCCTTTGTTCACATTCATCTATTTTCGTTTTGCAATCATCTAATGTTTTCGGTTGCACACTTAGATCAGACAGAGTCCTGATTAAACCATGAGTTGCTGGTTGCCACTTCTCATGTAACTCCTTAATAATTTCTGATTCCTGACTTCCACTGCTAGTTCTTTTTCGTTTAGTCTTTTCAATAGGCACATTAAGAAATGATATTCTGGGTATTTTAGGGATATCATCTGTGTTTATCTCCGGGAAAGCAGTTTCTAGCTTTCTCATAACTTCACTATCATTATTCATCAAGGAAACATACACATTATTGTTGTGTTTAAGACATCTTACATACAGATCTATCCAATACTTCGCGTATCCATGTATTGCTTCATTTACGATTTTTACCATATGGTGTGTGTCGTCAGTGCCTAAATAGTTCATATTTTGAAAAACAAAAAAGCTTTCTTTAATTCTGTCATAGTCTATTGATTGAACAGAATCCATCTCCATTTGTTCGTCATCATTCTCTTTTTTAAAAAGTACTTGAAGTGCTGTTTCATCATCCATATTAAAAGTAACTGCAGAGTGTGAACTTTAAAACAAATTATTAAAATTTGATCTAGTTTATGAAAGTTAAAAATGATCAAAATTGTTTGCTGATATCTACAGCATGAGCTAAGTAAATATGCAAGTCTTCAATGGAATGTGTTCGATTGTTAAATCAAATTAAACATTATTCAAATCTTCGATAGGAATCCATGAATTAAAATTATTAGAATAGCCCTTCCATTTAACTAATGCTAATCTCTTCTTTTTATCTTTCCTGATTACCCTTTCAATGCGATATTTATCTTGTTTAGTTTTCTGCAATTCAGGCTCATAAAATGATCCTTCAATAGGTTCATCATTGAGATCTTTCAACTTATATGTAATAGGATCGGTTTGCTGGATTGATTCTATAACAAAAATTTCCTCTGTCCAATTGGGCGTGTAACCCTTGTCAAACACTTTTCTTTTATACTTTGAAATTCGCACTCTGTCACCAACTTTAAATTTCGTTTTTTTACTTAAAGATTCAATGTTTCCATACAAATTGTGCCATGTTTGAATCTCATTTACTATCTTACTACCTTCCACTGGAGTCATTTTGATACTACTGTGTTCCGAATTATTATACTGTTCAATGAGTTTCTGTAAAATATCAATGTATTTGTTAGTATTTTTGGCGCTAAAATGTTTCCACATTCGTTCCTTCAACGTTCTGTTAAATCTCTCAATAACAACTGCTTTTCCTTCATTATACGTACTGTAGCGCTCAATATTACAATCGTTCAACATCTTGTCAACAACTCTATTATAAAACTCGGATCCTTGATCAACCCATAACTTAATTGGCTTTCTATGACTAGATTTAATGATCTTATCAAATGCTTCAGCTATACTATTACCTGTTTTATCTTTTACAAGTACACTCCAAGCATATTTACTAAAAATGTCAATTACGTTAAGTAAATATTTGTAACCACTATTGTATTTTGCAAATTCCTGCATATCAACAAGATCAGCTGACCAAATGTCATCAATTCCATTCACTCTTACACGACGCTTAGGAAAGTTCCTTCTGATTGGTTTATGCAGTTCATTAGCTAATTGAGTAGACCAATCGACATCTTTATTACCAAAGCCTGTAATACTTTTATCAAATCTGGCCTTGATAGCACCACACGAAATACACTTACTCTTTACAATTATTCTATTATTTTCGGTTTCCACATGTAATATACTATCAGGAATAGAATCAGTATATTTTCTTTCTCGAATGCAATATGACAGCATCGCGTATACTATATTATTTAATAAAATTAGCAAACTGTTTTATCAACCGCTCATTAAAAGTTGTCGGTTTTTGTTCATAGTCTAGTAAAATATCAAGAGGTTTATTATTGTAATAACGTTTTATTAAATAGTAACAACAATAATATCCACACATAACTGAATTGATGTTTTGTATTTGTGATCGATTATACACTATCCCTTTCTTAGCTGTTTTTAAATATGATAGTATTTCACTTGGAGGATATAATCCAAATGAATCAAAATACTCAACATCATTGCTGTGTAGGTCACAATAATAACAAACCCAATGTGTTCCTGGTCCCGCAAAATAATCCTGCATGTTAACTACTCCACACTCACTTTTCAACATAGCCTTGGGTAGCATGTCTTTTGAAGAAACACCCCGAAAGTTTTTTATCTTATATTTCTTCATGATGTGATCAATTTCGATATTACTTAATGGTTTTATCGTTGTATCCATCTTCCTACGTATGGAGGAGTCTGTAAATGTCCCGGAACATGCATCCCTTTTGGAATATATATTGATTTGCCTTTTTTTATAGATTTTTTTTTTTTTAACCCTTTACCTTTTTTGGGGATTGTTCCAGGTAATGTTACACCTCTCCCAGCTATTCCACTAATAACAGCAGGTAAAATACCAGCTAATAAAGCACCAATAAATCCACCATTTTTGGCTACTTGAGTTTTAGACAATTTGATATCACAACCAGTGTTCTTCAATTTAGCTTTATTAATTTTATTAATTTGTCGACGTGTTAGATATAATTTATCAGGTCCAGTTAAATCAGAGCGAGATAAACGAATTGTGCATCCTTTCTTAGCATTTATTGCCGATTTTAATTTCTGCTTCTGTGATGGTGAAATATTTACTCCATATTCTGAATAAGGCATCTTATATATATTACTACTAGATAAAAAACCTCTTCCACCAGTTGCTTTATGAGTAGCTCCAGAAATAGCACCTGTAGCTGCGGCCATTGCTAACTTTGGTACCACACTTTTTATTACTTTAGGAGCTGCTTTAGCTATAGCAGGAACAGCTGCACGAATTAGACCCATTAAAGCACCTAAGAAACCTGCTTGTTTTGATACTTGATTTCGGCTTAATTTTAGTATAACACTCTTATTATTTTTTCTAGCTTTAATAACTTTATTATGTTGCGTTAAAGTCAATCCTAAATTATCGTTACCTTGTAACTGATGTGATAATAGTCTTATAGTTATTGCTTTATTATGTTGATAGGCTTTAGAAATAGCATTTTTCTGAGAATTTGTTAAAGTGAATCCAGTGTTTATATAGGAATTCATTATAATATAGGTTTATACAATAACATTCATTCTTCCTCCTAATCCATGTAGTTGCAAATATCTATCAGTCAAGACAACTGCATAAACATAATATGGTACATCATTACTGTTATTATTGATACTTTTAAAATTTTTCCCTAATGTCCATTTTACTTCAATATCTGCTGGACTATTTTTTAATCGTTCATTATGCTTAGATACATCGAAATGGAATATAGGATACAAATTTGCCCAATCTTCAGCAGATAACTGTGAACCAGTATCTGTATCTTGATATTTATGGACTGCCTCCATAAACATCATATAAGGTCGACTATAATTTCTATTCGACGGATGAAAGTTACATTCTATCTCTCTTTCAGTGTATTGAATCGAGTTTATTCTAGCTGAAATACGTCTTACATCTGCATTATCAAATATCATGTTATTCATCGTTTGATTATTTTCTCGTTCAGTAGATTGAAATACAATGAAAATATGACGTGGTAATTCTGTTCCAGGCTGTGTAGTAATTCTCCAGGTAGGAGATGTTTGATTAGCTGCATATTGTGTCATATAAACTTTAACTTGCTCAAAGTAAAGATTACTAATGTGTCCACTAACAAGTTTGGCCTCTAACTGGCTAGCTACTTCTAATGATGGAGTTACTTTAGGCATCCACATTGAAACATGTGATATTTTAAATTTTCCGTCATCAATATTACTATCTTTTAAAATGTAGTTAGCTGTGGCAGCCCTATCGAGTTGTAAAGTATGTTTAACACCTCTAAATACTGTATCGACATCTTTACAGAATCCAAATATAGAACTTAGAGGTATTAAAAGTGATATTTGTTTATCACCTGTTGTTAATAGTTGTCTTGCATGAAATCCTCTGTTATATTGAGGATTTGTGACTAATTTCATATCTCGAATTTGTTTAGCTTTTACAGTAACAACATCACTAGCTATGCTCACTGGGAATGACTCTGTCATATCAAATTCTGTCATATTTGGTTTACCTGTAGCTGTATCACGGTACCACAACATATTAGTTGCAATACTTCTACTGTAATCATCACTATACATGACTAAGTTTAAAATTGTAGATGCATATGGGAGCCAATCGTTGATTTCTTCAACCGTATGATTATTAATTTGATATTGAGCACTTCTAAAAAGTGATAAGCCGTTATTCACTAATGTTACAGCATCATCTGCATTATACAATGATCCACTATCTTTCGTTAAGTTTCCTCGTATTTCTATTACTGCTTTATGAGGCAATAGATAGACATCTTCATCTCTAGTTTCAATCAAATAACTTCCTTTATCCATATCAGTATCTCGTGGCAGATACTCTATATATTCAAATTCTACAATTGAATTGTCTGCATGATTAGGCTCATCTATTCTTAGATATTGACTCACTAATTCTGACATTAATATATATTATGGTTATATAATTTAAATTATACGTTCAAATCCCTTACCAGTCTTAACACCCGAACCAGATAAAATATTTGATAGTATAGCTCGAGATTTATCATTCAAAACTTTTCTAACTTGTGGATTGGTCGATAAATTAGTGACGTTATCTTTGATTCGATTTCGGAAAGTCTGCATTAAATTTTTAGTAGTTTTCTTATCAGCCTTTTCAATTTGCTTGATGACCGCTTTATCTTCATTTATAATATTTTTTACTACCTGATCACCTAATTTCTTCGCTTGCGAAGTTATTGTTTGTTTACTAGCTTGGATTGCCTTATCGCCTAGCTTCTTCGCTTGCGACGTGATTGTCTGTTTACCAGCTTGGATTGCCTTATTACCTAGTGGTTTTAAAGCCTTTTTAATAGGTGTTATCTTATTCTTAACAATTTTGCTACCTATCGAAATAACTTTCTTAGCGCGATCAAATAGATTACCCAATAAATTACCACCAATAATTTTTTTCTTGAAATATTGTTCTCTTTGTAATAACATCAATATATATATATATTATTTTATTTTACCCACAAGAAGTATTAATTGTTTATATCAGGTCCTAATATTCAATCTACTACAATATGTACGTATCTCGATGTAAAATTTCTATACTCTTTTTTCTTTAAGAAATCAACATAAAAGGCTTTATCATCACTCATATATATATATCCTGATGGCGTCCTCTTTTTTTTTAGAACTTCCATTAGAAAGGTATCTCCATTGTGACGCTTAAGTAGAACTATATCCTTATTACTCTTTCGTATTAATTTATTCTTGAGAAATTGAATAACAGTCTGAATCATACTTCTTAAGCGGTCAATAAAGTAATGCAGTGGATTGCCAGTGTTTTTTTTATCAGATTTTTTTCCTCGCATCATATATATATATATATGTTATATTAATTTATAACTCCTTGATGTGGAGGTAATAGGTAACTCGTTCGTTATTTAAGTCAACTAAATTACCATCTTGATCTGTTACTTTAAATGTAACACTATTTATTGCACTCATTACTTTCATCGAATTGTACATTTTCTGAAATGGTCGTACTTGTAATAGACTACCTGGTGGGACATTTGGTGATGTACAATGTATCAAATCTCCACTCTTTCCATTGATGTAGGAACCATCTACAAGACTACAATGTATTTCAATAGTGTTAATACTTGTTATGTTAACAATCTGATCGCTATGATGTTTTCCATTTCCAGATATTATCCTTGAATTAAAACCTAGGATATCTCTAAAAGTATTATCTATTGTGAAATCCAATTTGTAATTATTTTTTAATTCGATCTCAGACTTAAATGTATTATAATTTGGTGAAATGTTAACATGAAACAAGTTTTCGTCTCCAGATGTATTGGCAGGGATGTAATCGTTATTTTCTTTCATGATATTTTGTATCGCTTTCTGAATATCGACTACATTATATGCTCCTGGAGGAATGATGGTATTTTTCCAAACTTTTCCGTTAAAATATTTAAATTTATTGTTCTTTGATGTAATATTGTACCAAGAATACCAAATTTCAGCAGCAATGAGAGCTACTTTATAAATCTTTTTTATGTCAAGTAACAGAGGAGGATTAAAATATGTCGTAAAATTTTCGTCTTTTCCTATTGCCTTTTTACTATCAAAGAATAATGTTGTCTCAAATACCATTATATTATAATGT
This sequence comes from Trichoplax adhaerens, assembly GCF_000150275.1. Classification (NCBI taxonomy): domain Eukaryota; kingdom Metazoa; phylum Placozoa; class Uniplacotomia; order Trichoplacea; family Trichoplacidae; genus Trichoplax; species Trichoplax adhaerens. Next base: position 32,348 of record NW_002060991.1, read on the forward strand.
TATATAAAACTATTATGAATCTTTTCATACTGTTCTTTAGTAATTATGTTATCATTATACAATATATCAATTATATTTATGGCCTCATTATTTAATTGTTGATTACTATTTCCTGCTTCCTTCGCTCCTAAAATTACCTCTAGTCGATTACATAACTGATCTGGATTACTATAGTGCTTATATTGTATTTTTTCAGTATTCGACGATTTATTGTCACGGCCAATCTTGGTTTTCATGCTTCTACTGTTCATAGGTACACCAGATAATTCCACAAGCTTAGTAAATAATTTTTGAGCCTTATCGCTATATGTCTTTTTAGGATTGTACCTCTTCGTTAATAAATCATAAAATGTATTATCAAATTTCCTGCTAAGCACTTTTCGTCCATTGTGATCATAAGCTTCTAGTTTCATTTGTATCAGTTTATTTGGATCTATATATAAATCACCAAAATACGAATTATTAGCTAATGAATAAGGATCTCTCATAGTATGTTTTACATTTTTTTTTATAGATATTCCGTACCCTGATTGTGATCCTTCTTCTCGTATTGGATCTAACTGTTGCAAATTCTTTTCACGAACTACTGCTAAATATTTACTTAGAGTTAGTTGTTCTTGTTTTACTATTTGGTATTTAACAGAGTTATTTTTTCTAGATGCATGAGTAGCTTGTGCTGTTAAACTGTTAATTTTTCTTCTAATAGATTTTATATCTTGAGGTTTGCTTAATGTGGGATCAAAACCATTTTTTTTTATAGTCTCGATTTCTTGAGGGTTAAATCTTCCTTGAAGGCCATCTTGGGAATGACTGTCCAACCATTGTTGCACTGAACTGTCTTCAGACTGTCGTTGTGATATGGTACTACTAAGTGATTCAATATTACTAGATAATGCTTCTTGATTTTTTTGTAACTGCTCAAGAAGTTTATCCTGTCGATTATCTTCTTTTTTTTGAACTTCTTCAATTTTCTTTACAACAGGTTTTTGTAATTTTGTAGTAGATTCTTGGAATGATTGCTCGTTTAATTTTTGGTTTAGTTGTTGCTGTTTTAATATTGATCTATTCTTAAGAAAAGTATTAATTACTCTCTTTCTATCTTCCACTGTCTCTATCGTGTCAAAAGGCATATGTATATAGTATATATATTAAAGTTAGATAAAATTACATATAATGTAAAAATATACTAAATATTTTATTCAAACTATATATAAGATTGTAATTTTGCAGTAAGTTACAGTAAAAATTTCGTAAGATAATGTAAAAAATATATCGTATTCATTTTACACTCTAGCATTTATCTTATAAGATATATATTATGGTACATAGAAACCATCGAATCCCTTACGATAAATTTCTGGAATATACTTTGTGTTTTTATCAATAACCATAAATGTGTATGGTTGTTCTGTTGCTTCTATGTAGATATTTTTAAACTCACTTTTACTAATACCTTTGGCATGATCTTCTGTAATATTTCTAATATCTCTATTATCTAATCCACCAAACAGAATAAAGCATTTAGTATTTCTTCTAATATATTTAGGAACATCATAGTAACTTTGGGTCAAGTAGATACAATTACAATTTTTGTTTCTACTTAAACTAAAATATTCCTTAATTTTGTTCATGTTTTTAGAATCAATTTTTATATCATCGAAAACAATTACTTTCTGCATCTCTGAATCTAGCTCCTCTACTGGTATTACCTCTTCAGGATTCTCAATGCTCAATGTATAATGTTCATCATCTAATTCACTATTTAACATATCATAGAATGACTGCAATAATTCATACTTTTCCTGATCTGGATTAATAGTGTATACAACACAATCATCATAGTTTAACCATTGCATCAACATATTCAGTAATAAATTTGTTTTACCTTGACCAGTACTTCCAACTATCAAATAGTGACAATCAGGTAATAGAAAGTGATGTTTATATATTACTCCAACTCCTTTTTTGTCGTCAAAATTGATTATATCCATATTTTATATAATATATATGTATATTATAAATGAGTTATACAATCTTTGGTACTTTACATAATCAGCATAATGAGGTTATAAAAGTTCGTGGACTCAAAGGTAATGGATATAAAATTAATGATGATGGTGATTACGATTTAGAAAGCAAAAGATTGACGAATTTATCATCAAATGTAGTGGATGACTCAGATGCGACAAATAAACAATACGTTGACAGTAGAATTGATACAAAAGTTTCTAAATCAGGGGATGTATTATATGGAAATTTGGATATGAATAAGAACTGTATCAAAAATTTACATGACATAGATCCGAATGATGACGGTGCAATTGCAATAAATAAAAGATATCTAGAAACTTATTATCTTGATAAAAGGTCTTTTATGATGAATAAATATTTTTCTGGAATACCAGTTGAAGATTTGTCGTTATTTTTTTTACCTAATATTAACTTATGCGAAGTTTACAAAAAAGATAAATGTATGAGTTTACTAGATCCTATCAATCAAATTAAATTAGTTCAAAATGTTAAATTAAAACAACCTTCTTACTTAATTGATCAAGAACATATACCTTATATCGCATTTGACGGAAAAAATAATTCCATGGCAGGTGAATTAAAATATGAAACTATGAATCATCATGGGGCTACTACGTTCTTCTTAGTTGTTGCTACTAAGGGATTAAAAAATCAAACTCAATTTAGCTGGAGCGTTAAGAATCGAAACGGTGGTTATAATATCAACAAGAGATTAGGAGTTCATTTGCCATGGTCTGATGGTACTACATATATAGATCATGGGTCAGTTAATAATTACAGAATGCAATATAAAGATAGTACATTAACAGATGAGATGATTAATAAAATAGTTCTTTGGAGCTATAGATGCACTGGTAAAAGAGCATCGTTATGGTTAAATCAAAATCATCTATATTCTGAAGATGAAAAACATATTTCATCTGATCTGTTTGATACAGGAATATTTACCCTAGGGAATGGTTATCATGTCTCAGAACATTGTAGTATGGATTTCTATGGTCTGTTATTCTATAACAGAGCTTTGACTGATGAGGAAATGAATAAAATGCAAATATATTTGAGAACATTTTTCAAATTTAATTATGTGGATTAATATTATAGACGCATAATGGAAAACAAAGTGGATAACATATTTAACTTCAATAGTATATCTGATCAATTATCATCTGAAGAAATAGATTTCTTGAAAAAATTGTATGCTTACTATCATAAGAAAACATGGTGTTATAAACGTGCATATAAATACCTTAAACATAAGGACTTATTTTTGAGTGTCTCTGCTATTTTCTTAACAGCATTAGGTGGAGCTGTATCAGCAGCAACAATAAATTTTATTCCCTTACCAACTATATCACTGGTAGGTATCGTCTTACATGGGTATAATAAAAAGAAAAATTATAAAAAAAGAATAGAGCTATGTAAATTTGCTTATACAAGCTATCAAAAAGTTTTGATTGATTTACGAAGTTATTTAAGGGGAGATCAATATGATTCTGATCAGGTAATTCATCATCTTAATTGGATAGATAAGGAAATAACAGATTTATGTCCTCCTATAGATGATTACTATAACAAACGCTATGATAAATATCATATTATTAATTAATAGAATCTTTCTATTGATTAATCATCTATGAAATGATTGAAAATTGTATGGCATAACATATATGTTTATGTCGATGGTAGAAATTCCCATCTATTCACCTCACATACTGCTTTCCATATATTTTCATAATGGTTTAGTGTCGCCTTAGACTTTGGAAGTTTACATTGTGAAGCTATGTCAGCCCTATGCAATATAATAAGTAGTTTATGAAAGATATACATTGTATTAATATATCTCTTTCTATTCATCCCTTTTAATATTTCCGATAGCGATATATTAGCTTCTTCGAAGTATCTTAGAAACTCTCCTAGCTGAAAATCTTTTAATTGAAGTTGATTTAGCTTATTCATTATATGATATTTTCGATGATAAATACTACGTTTTTTCTTTACATACGTATGGTTATATTCAGGTACAAAGATGTAACCGTAATGACATCCACATTTGATACATAAATATTCAGTCCCAGTTTGTTCTATAATAGTATCACATTTTCACAAGTCCATGGTGTATTCTTAACATCAAAACGAGGACATTCACATCCATAATCAAATATTTCACCACATTTCAAGCAGAAATCATCAAGAGTAAATTTTTTTCTATCTTTCCTCGACGACTATTTAAAAGAATTAAGATCTGACTTTTAAAAAGTCAGATAATGGAAAATCCATTACATATAATGATTTACATACGATGTCGACGTATCTGTCGTCATCAGATGAATCAATATCGTCATTCGAATTACTATCGTCTGGGATATCAGAATCATGATTAGATAAATCGTTATTAATTTTCGGATGTAAATTTTCTGCTTCTTTTTTTTTGGCTCTCTTTGAAACAACTATCTGGTATTTCATCAACATAATCGAATTTGTATTTCTTACCATCAACTTTAGATTTACCAGATTTACAGCGGTTAGTCTTATCACAAGACATTTTAATAATGCCACAATTAATACCTAACTTTTTTTGACAGTTATATATGGAATGATAATATGATACCTCATCTGTATCAATACAAGTTGCTTTTATCTTCTTCACATTCTCGTGATTTTTTGAAACAAATGAATAATCCCGGTTTTTTACTGACTTTGTACAATGTTTCATTTTTATATATATAGTGTTCATAAAATATTCTTTAAGCATTAGCTATGATACATTGAAATACATAATGATACACAATGTTTTTCAGTAAATTTACAAAGAAATTGCTTAAAGAAATGCTTAAAGAAATTTTTATATATATAATATATAGAAATGCAAAAGAAGGAATTGAAAAAATTATCGAAAAAAGAGTTAACAAACATTGTATCGAGTAGATCACATAACACCAAATCCACTAAACGTACTAAACCTATTAAATTAAAAGAAGGTTATGAGATTAATCCTACGACTGGTAGACAAATTAAAATCAATGGTCCAACATATAGAAAGATCCATAATAAATCAAAAGAAGGTTATGTGATTAATCCTAAGACAGGTAGGCAAATTAAAATCAATGGTTCAACGTATAGGAAGATCCATAATAAATCAAAAGAAGGTTATGAGATTAATCCTAAGACAGGCAGATTTATTAAAATTGATGGTCTGGTTCATAGACGGATGAGAAAAGAAATGCAACAAGAAATAAAAATGAAGGAGCCAGAAATATATTCTATGACCGTTTTGTTATTTAGACGAGTAGATGAATCTAGTAAGATGAAAAAAATTGCCTTCACAAGTAAGGATGGATATCGTTATATTTTGATTGCGAAACGTATTCTTAACATATCAATGAAAAAATGTATCGATCTCTATCTTAACAAACGAATTTACAGGAAAGAGGATGGTAAATATAACGAACAGTTCACTGAACTTATTGATCAATTGATATCTTCAATAGATTTTGAAGAATTATGGGATAAATGTGGTCATTATACCGATTGTATTATAATAAAATCTGCTTCGAAATGTCCTAATCTGGGTGAAAATGTTGACGTATTAGAGGAGGAATTACATCTTACAAATACAGAAATGGGTGTTTATGATAAATATCTTAACTTTGATCTAAATCAAGAAGTTCTATCAGATACACGAGCTAATAGCTGTTTTGTGAATTTGATTGTTAGCAAATTTGAGGCTGCATTTGGTAAAGTTAGGAAAGATGGAACAAAGTATTATAGATTTAATCTGACTCATGAAAGCCTATGTGAGATTTGTGGTATCAATTATCAAGAAGATAATATAGGCTTGTCTGTAAATAAATCACTTGCATTCTTTAAGAAATTTAGGATCGGATTATGTGTGTATGGGCCATTTGGACGACTATTAAAGTACAGTCCAGAACATCCAAATAAAAAAATAAATCCGAGAAATTTGTACATCTATATTCACAACAAACATTGCTATGAAATCAATAATAATATCAAAAAATTCGAACAGGTTGTTTGGCGACCAAATGATGATGTCTCATCTGAATTAAAATCTTTGAAGGTTTCAAATGAATACTATATCAGAGATACGAATATCCACACAAATAGAGCACTATTTATTGATGACTGTGAACAGATGATAAGATATCTAGATGATAAAGATAATGATGAAATAAAACTTGTAACATTTGTATATAACGAAGATACACTAGATACTTTCTTGTTTGAGATTATTGAGAAAATGAATTATACACCTGAGATTAATTTCAATTATGGTAAAATAATGACACTAAAATTAAAATATAACAAAATAATAGCAGTAATAACGGCTCCTGATATTAAACAAAATGATGTTGATATGGAAATTGACGAAAAAAGTTACGAAACATTTCATAAAGTGGATGATGAATTTTACAAAGGTTTATTACAAAAAAATCATTTGTCGTGCTATAATCAGACTATTATGGACCTTGAAAATGTGTTGAAAATATCACCAATGGGCGGTTATTTTGATAATTGCATGGTATATAATGAGCTGTTAGGAATAGATAGTAGAAAGGCTTATACTAGTGATTTTATGAACATTGAATTTTATCCTGTCTTTAACCATTTCGATGTGTGGCAGAGTTACGATGGACATGCAGTTGAAGACTATACACAGTATATCGTTGAAACTAAACGTTGCCATCCTATTCTGTTTAATGCAAAATTTTCTAGATGTTACGGGATAAAGTTAAATAAAATAAGATTTAATGATGTAGAAATTCTTTACTATAGAAGACCTTCGAATTTAGTCAAAAGTAATAGCGAGCACCTTGTGAAGGCTGTCTATGAATCTGACCTGCCTCTTGATTGTAAGAAATTCATCGTTAACAAAAATTTAGGGCTAATAGAAAAGAAGAGAAATGTAAAAACAATTACAAAGGTCTTTAAAAATTACGATGAGGCATTCTATTATCAAAACTCGTTAGATAATGGCCAGATTTATACGATTACGGGAAACAGCATAAATACAGAATTGGAAGAGTTAGAAGAAGAAGAGAAGAATAAATTGTATTTGCTATGTATATCTGAAGAAAGAACTTTAATTAATGGATTTTTACCAATTAAAGAACTTGTATATGATATCAGATCTATTAAAAATTATATGACGTATAAAAAATTAATTCGTGCTAATATTGAAGTTCGTGGCATTAAGACTGATAGTCTGCTAATTGACAATAGTAGGGATAATAAATCCAAAGTGAAAAAGCTCTTTGATTTCAGCAATAAAATTGGCTGTTTTAAACTCGAGACATGTAATTATTTAATAGATAAGAAATTACAATGGATCGAAAATGAATTACCGCAAATTGCACAAATAACTATCACAGAGCATGAGATTAAAGATGAAAGAGACACGGATGAGATTAATAATGTGTTTAAAAAATATAACACATTTATTAAAGGATCATTACCTGGTGTTGGTAAAACAACTTGTGCCAAAATGAATCCGTATATAAAAACTCTTTTTGTTAGTCCTTATAATAAACTGTGCCAGGAGTTACGAAAAAGTAGTCACGATGCGGTAACTCTAAATATGTTACTTGGAATTGGAATCGATGATAAACACATAAAAATGAAAAACTTTAACATTGAGCCATATGATTGTATCGTTTTTGATGAGATTTTATTATATAATCCCTATCAACTGTATTTAATTAAAATGTTCATGAAAAAGAATGCTGAAAAAAGATATTTATGTACTGGTGATGTTGATCAAAGAAAGCCATTTACTTTCGGTACAAACAATATCAAAGATCAAAATAATTATCAGTTGTGGTGCTTAAATCAAATGTTCCCACATCAACTGACGTTAAGCGAAAATAAACGTTTGAATAAGAGCTCTGATAAGAGAAAGCTAATTGTGCTTAAGAGGGATATTTTTGATCTTAATAAGGACGTTATTTCTACTTTTAAACGCCATGGAATCAAAGTTGTTAAGACCATGAAAGAAGTAACAACGATAAAAAATATTTGTTTGTTTAATTTTAGGTGTGACCAGGTTAATAAACACGTCGCTAAGAATGTAGTCGAAAGAGCTGGATTTTATAGCGGTTTAGAACTTGTTTGTAAAAAGCACTATAAGAATAAAAATGATCGGCTGTATGTTAACTATCATTATGTTTTAAAATCGATTGGAGATAAGTATTTTGTCGTGAACGAGCCAGTTGAGAACAAAGATATTCGACTGGACGTTGATAAATTGAAATATTTCAAACTTCCGTATGCTAATACATGCGATTCAGTACAACGTCTCACAATAAAGGACAAAATTACCATATTTGATTGCAATACGCCCTATGTGGATCGCTACTTTATTTGGACTGCATTAACACGAGGCACAAATTTAAAAAATGTTCAGATATATGAACATTCACCGGAAGAAATTATGTCTTTAAACGAATCTTGGGTAAAACTTTACTTTAAGAATAAGATAGAGGATTACAGATCACAAGATAGGGCAGCGGGTAGAAAAAATGATAAGGATTACATAGATATTGATTGGATTCAGTTACAACTCGAAAAGTGCACGTCATGTCTTCTATGTAATACATTATTTGAAGCTATGATTAATCCGGATAATAACATTAATTCTAACATTACAGTTGATAGAATTGATAATAAACTACCACATGTTAAGAGTAATTGTAGGTTAATGTGCCTTGATTGCAATGTGAGAAAGCGTTAGAAACGATAAAGATTTCTAAATTTGAAAGGGCATTTACTTTCTGTCCCCCTTTGGTATATCTTGTCTTGGTCCTTTCTTGCTTTCTCTACATTTCTTAATAGCAGCTATAGCTTGTGCTCATTTCATAT
>NW_002060991.1:72273-72804 GCF_000150275.1 Trichoplax adhaerens
CTGCTTGCTCATCTTTTCGCAGTAAGTAAAAAGAAAGATAAATGTGAAAAATGCTGACAGAAATGGTTAGAGTATTATAAATATAGTAACTTCCCTAATTAGGTCCTAAAAATTAGGGTTAGGGTAGATAGCGAGATTAGATAGACTACTAACACTAAAAGTACTACTAAAGTACGCTTCGGTAAGTAATGTATATGATGTAAATGGGTGTATAAAACCAAAAGTAAATTATCTAACCCTGCTAATGTTAGGGTTCGGGTCAGCAATGGTGAAGTAATTATCCATGTATACATGGAAATTCTTACCGTCCAGATCTGCTGTCAAATCTCGAACAACTCTCGCTCCGAAACCTCGTTCTGCTTTACCCTCTACTTTACCTGTGTATACGTGAAAATAAGAAGTATACCCAGAAGTAGGGTCTGCCTTACCCAAATCTAGATTTCGTCAGCATAAATGTAAAAAATGTTTTGATTACTGGACAGTAAAGTATTAGTTTGAATATTCAAAAATATAATCGGTGTATGAAAAACT
>NW_002060991.1:72854-73657 GCF_000150275.1 Trichoplax adhaerens
AATTTTATACCGTTAACCTTAATTCTACAAAATCTTGAATTTTGAATTCAAACCGTACAGTACTATACCGTACGATGCGGCTAATGGCCACACTACGGTACAGTACCGTACACTGTACAGTGTACAGTACAGTAATGCATAGAACGATTTACTGTACATTGTACAGTACACTGTATACATACTTTAATATGTGTACTTATTTATCATAACTAAAGTCTCGCTTCAAAAACAACACTGAATTTAACAAAGGAGTAAATATAAGACCATATTAACTCTATTACATAAACAACTATAAAATGCATAGCCCGCATGCGCTCTTTCATTTACAAGATGCAAGGCCAGCGAACACTAAGCCACTTCTTTACACTGGCGTACCTATAAAGGTACACGCGTTGTTGTTGCTTTTATTATTGCTATTTTAAACTTAAGTTTTTTACAATTTAATTTTAGAACTCCTCAAATTAAATTTAGAAGTTATCGCCATTACCCAAGAATTAATTATTGATGATTAGCTCTGTAAGCTCCAAGAGATTAAGATTAATTTATATATATTCATATATGTAACTATATACAGTTTTATACATTGTAAATTTATTGCAATTGAATCTTATCTTAGGACTCCTTTAATTTAGTTCAGAAGTTATCACGTAGATCCTATATATAATACGACATAAAGATGGCGTGATAACGTAAGTGCAGTTGTCAATAGACTTATTGAGGGAAATACTAATCTTGTAATAGAGGTATGCTAATCTATGCAAATGATTTTTGCATTTCTTTTCGTAGGCTGTCTTAGTGAGTCC
>NW_002060990.1:8835-10252 GCF_000150275.1 Trichoplax adhaerens
CAGTGCTCAATTATTAGACAGTACGTTGTAGTATCTGTGTAAGTAAACATCGAAAAAAGTAGGATAGATGTTGACTACACCTGTTCATGATTTGGTNTCAGTTAAAGTCAAACTGAAACTTTAAAAATAACAAGCAGATCAAATCGGCTTCAAATAAAATCTTTGCATATTAAATATGAAAGATATAAACCATGTAATACTGCTAAATCATGCGTGATCAATCGATCAATTAAATGTAAAGGCAATTTATAAGGCGCTGTATTGGCTACTGTATGGAGTTGTGCCAGTTACAGGCTTACAGTGCTCTGTACGCAAACTATTCTTTTACTACATCATCACAAGCCTTTATGTTTGCTAATTACTGTGCTTTGAATCAATTTTACATCATCCTCTTACATTTTGCAGTTCCAAATCTAGTCATAAGTTTCTAAAGAAATGATTTAGTTAACTGTGAGGGAGATATACAACGCTAAACTAAGTGGAACATAGTAAACAATAAACTATGTGGAACAGTAGTGATACACCCATATTTGATTATACGGATAGCTATATTTGATAAAGGTAGGTTATTCTGAATAGATGTTATCGTGAAGCTAATATTAGATGATCGAAGAAAGGGCCTAGACGTTAATAGAAGAGTAGTGACATCTTAAGTAGAATGATTTAGAATGTAAAAAATAATGATGTATTATTAGAGAAAAGTATTTTGTTAGATGACTCATGTCTGATTGTTATAAATAGATTTAAGGAAATGTTTATAAGAAATGCAGAAATGAGCTCACAGAGGAGAAGAGACTTCACTTCGCTTTGAGCTCGGAATATTTTTAGATTTTAGATTAGATTCTTGTAGTAATTAATTATTGCTCTACTATTCCTAAAAACCTTGTAATAAAAGCCTTTTAGAAAATACCATTTGACTAAGATAGTTATTGTGAAACGCATTTATTACAGGAACATAATAACGATAAACTATATGGAATATAATAACGATAAACTGTGTGGAATATAATAATTATGTGGAACATAGTAAGAATAAACTACAGTATGTGGAATATAATAACGATAGACTGTGTGGAACATAATTACTATAAAACTATTTGAAACACAACGAGAAACTATGTGGTAGATAAAGAACTATAAACTATGTAGAGTAAAATAACAATAAATTGTGTGGAACATAATAACGATAAACTACGTGGAACCTAATAACGATAAACTATGTGGAACATAAAAGCAATAAACTAAGTGGAACATAATAACTATAAACTACGTGAAATAATAATGACAAACTACAGTACAGTACAGCATATGGAACATGGAAATAATACACTATGTGGAGCATAATACCCATAAACTATGTAGATGATAATAAAAGATATGGAATATAACAGTAAATTATGTAAAACTGCTGTAAGGT
>NW_002060990.1:10302-11993 GCF_000150275.1 Trichoplax adhaerens
GAAGTCATAGTGGATATTCTTTTGATATTATATCTGTAGTTTTTAATGCCTGTATTTTAACATCGTAATAAAGCTTATTATATAAACGGAGTCTTACTCATTCTTGTGAGTCGATTGTAGTTAATATAGGGAAGTAGTATTACAGTACTAAAACAAGATTCAAGATCATAATAAAATTATTTAATTTTATGATTAATTCATCACATTATTTATCAGTACTTTGAAAAGTTAGTGAGTCTGTCTCTTAAAATTGATGCACCTAATCTAGCAGACTATTCGATAATCGAATTTAATAAAGAATATAACATAGATAATTCTCCGGTAAGAGATCAGTTAAATATTTACACGAATGAAGAATATAACAATTTGTACAGGATAAATCGCCTTGATAACAACGACTATAACCATGGAGTGAACTAAATAGAAATAATAACCCTAATGAATTACAACCAGTAACAACGCGCATTTGTGCGTGCGCTGTCAATAATGTCATTTCCTTCATTATCAAAGTTTTCGTACGCAGTTTTTATGTCACTGTTGTTAGTGTTATTGCCTTCGTACGTGCTATTTTTACCGCCACCGCTTGAGCCTTCTGGGCCACCGTACCACCTTAATGTACTGTACAGTACTGTACAGTGTACAGTCAGAGTTGTACTGATTGCTTCTTCTTTTAATTCGAATGCCTATTACTTGTTTATATATATTTACTATATCGCTCAATACCGGTCATCCAAATGTTCTATAATTACCACGAGTCAATCCTGTACATACGATCTAAGACCGTCCTTTCTTTTATTTTAGTAGTCCCCATAAGTCAATCTATACATAGACCTAAGATCTTACTAGTACTATATTTATTTAGTAGCCGGTAAGTCAGTCACACTTTTATACTCGTATAGCCATAGTGATCCATCTTTCTCACTTACTACGCAGTTACTATTTTGAGATGGCGTTGCTCTTATCTTCTCTAAATCGTTTAACTGGCGTTTACGTAAGAAGGCAAAGTATTTATCTATCTATACACGTAAAACGACGTCAATCAGGGCATCGATTCGTCGGTTGACTTTCCTTTAAAAATACTTCGTTTTCAACATGTTGTGAAAGCTACAGTATAAAACGGCTTTCTGAAGTTACTTCTAAGATTGAAAGTGACTTAAAATAACATTTTAAATTGAGAAAATACATGATAGATTCAAACTCAGTACTTACCCTCAATGTACTTGTTAGTATCTGTATCGTTATAGAAAAAATCACGATAGCATTTTGCCCATTTTTCTTGTAGCAATGTAAGAAATTTGAAAAAATATTAGACGTATGATCTTGTAGTTAAAGGTGCAAAATCAAATTTGTGAACTGACTTCAACCTTACCAATTTTCATATTTTCCAAAATATTTAATAAATTCTGGTTCTCTACTACACCAAGTTGAAATAAAGTAATTAAGATACTGGTTAAATTTTTGCACCCCGCTCATCAGGTAAATGCACAAAACATAATAAATTTCTGGTTGGCTTTCTATGGAAACGGGACTTGAATGGTTCTTCCAAGTACTATGCAATCAAAATTTCAATTACTGTATAAGTATGATAATAAAACATAACGATTTATATCGTAAAGAGATCGATCTTAGCTATTCTTGCCGTTGTGCGTGCCAATGGCAAAGGATGTGTTTGATGTTTTCCCCGTAAACTT
>NW_002060990.1:12043-13384 GCF_000150275.1 Trichoplax adhaerens
CTCATACCTTAGTCTATCTGCAGAATCTACAGTAAGTATTCCTAACACTTACTGTAGAAGTTTTTAACCATTGCAGTTCTTCCCTATGGTCCCAATATAGCTATTCTATGTAACACTATAGGTTTCTGCACTATTTATACATAGTAAGCCTTCCTAACACGTGCAAGTCCTAATCATTGTGGTTCATCCCTATGGTCCTAACTAAAGAACGTGAGTGAAGTTTAGATTTCACGTGAACTTCACCAAGTGCACATTATACAATACTGTATACTGAGTGTACTGTACTATAAACTAAAGAGTGCGAAATATAAACCCTAAACTATAAGGAACATTTAGACTATAAGCTATGTGGAACATTGAAACTATACTGTGAACTAAACAATGCGTAATATAAAACCAACAACGATAACCTACAGTAAGTGGAACATCGTTACGATAAACTATGTGGAACCTTGCAACTATGAGCTACGTGGAACATAAATACTGTAAACTATATGGAATATGAAAACTATAAACTATGTGGAACATAAATACTATAAACTATATAGAATATGAAAACTATAAACTATGTGGAACATAAATACTGTAAACTATATGGAATATGAAAACTATAAACTATATGGAACATAAATAGTGTAAACTATATGGAATATGAAAACTATAAACTATATGGAACATAAATACTGTAATCTATATAGAATATGAGAACTATAAACTATGTGGAACATAAATACTATAAACTATATGGAATATGAGAACTATAAACTATGTGGAACATAAATACTGTTAACTATATGGAATATGAAAACTATAAATTATGTGGAACATGAATACTGTAAACTATATAGAATATGAGAACTATAAACTATATGGAACATAAATACTGTAAACTATATGGAATATGAGAACTATAAACTACGTGGAACATAAATACTGTAAACTATATGGAATATCAAAACTAAAAACTATGTGGAACATAAATACTGTAAGCTATATGGAATATGAGAACAATAAACTTCGTGGAACATAAATACTGTAAACTATATGGAATATGAGAACTATAAACTATGTGGAACATAAATACTGTAAACTATATAGAATATCAAAACTAAAAACTATGTGGAACATCAATACTGTAAACAATATGGAATATTAGAACTATTAACTATGTGGAACATAAATACTGTAAACTATATGGAATATGAAATCTATAAACTATGTGGAACACAAATACTGTAAACTATATGGAATATTAGAACTATAAACTTCGTGGAACATCAATACTGTAAACTATATGGAATATCAAAACTATAAATTATGTGGAACATAAATACAGTAAAC
>NW_002060990.1:46218-47219 GCF_000150275.1 Trichoplax adhaerens
TTTCATGCTGCGGGCGGTGGTGGTAACCCTTGTTCAACATATTCGTCGTCTATTGAAATAAAAACAAAACAAATAGTTACGATGAATAGGGCGTATTAAACTCTCTAACAGACGAAATTATATCGCTTTCCTGATTGTCTGAGAGGTATTTCATTTTTTTCAACGATAAGAGAATAATATTTTCTACATTATACTATGGTATTTCATTCATAAGGTATCGTAAAATGGGTCATTAAAAAATTGAAAAGAAAGAATTTCAAAATTATCCTACTGATAATTTTTTAGATGCCATTCAATACAATATAAAACGGATGATTATTATTACCATTCGTTTCCGATAGTTGCCATGTATCTGATAGCCTTTGGGTTGCCTTGACGGGAGCTAGAGATTTATCCTGTAGGAAAAAAGCAGAAAATTCGGTTTTCATGATATTTGATACAAGAGTAACGTTATTGTCTACGTAAAATAGAAATCAATAAAAATGCGTGACTAGCTACTGGATATTTTGTCATACAGATGCATTAATTTTCTTCATAAGATGGTGAATAAGATCATCTTTTTGATCACATTCATTCTTAAGATCATCCATCTAATAAGCAATTGAAGAAAGTCAACGTTAACACATATAAAAGAAAGAATGAACGTAGATCTATCGTTCTCGTATAGTAAATGCATCACCATTCCGTTCTTTCTATATATGGAGTGTATTGAGTAGTAATTAATTTTACTTTATACTTTTAAAAGCCGTTCCTTGAAAAATACAGTACGATACTACACTAAGAAATGTATCTATATGAGGAAGCAAAGCGCCAGACTAAACTGAGACTTTAAAATCTATCCATAAATGCAACTAAATGATGCTATTGAATAACGATTACTATCATTTATGGAAGTCTAATTTTGTGATCAACTAACTACATGAACAAGGGTTTCGTTTAAAAATTTATTAAACTAATTCAATGTTAATATCGGCACTAAGTACCAAAATCAGTGAAAATAT
>NW_002060990.1:47269-48748 GCF_000150275.1 Trichoplax adhaerens
CGGCACCATTTTCAGCCAGTACGGCTTTGAATTGCTCCAAAGTAGAATTTTGCTCCGCTAAGGAAATGATAAATTCGGCAAGATCTTTATCATTCAAGCCTAAATGATTTTCTAACTCTGTGCATACTTTAGAGACCAATGAGAGATGTTCCAACCTTTGAAGTTCGTCCATACTTGACTTGTTGAGGTAGCTCTTGGTCTAGAAGGCAATCAATTATGAATTATAATATAATAATTCAATCATCATCAACATTCTTATTCATACCAAGATCATGAATTACAATACAATGATTCAATCATCATCAACATTATTCTTCATACCAAGATCATAAATTAGAATATAATGATTCAATCATCATCAACATTCTTATTGAAACCAAGATCATGAATTGTAATGTAATAATGATTTAATCATCATCAACATTATTCTTCATACCAAGATCATAAATTAGAATATAATGATTCAATCATCATCAACATTCTTATTGAAACCAAGATCATGAATTGTAATGTAATAATGATTGAATCATCATCCAAATTATGATTAATACCAAGATTCCAAGTCGATCGTCACTTTACCTAACCCTAACCCTGTTTGTTATTATTATTATGATTACTACTACGTTTTTGACAGACGTGCTTTTCTACCGCTAGCAGACTATTGTACCATCGATTACTCACTCCATCTTACCAGTAAGATGAAGGGATCAACAGTCATATCCGACTCTTCCAATTTTGATTGACTTTTCAAAGTATTCTAGTAGTGTTGATACTATGAGAGTATCAATTCGTCGCCATTCACAATCATCATGGAAAGTACATGAAAATTGGTTGTTCAAAGTTGACTGAGTGGTCGCTTTTCTACTTACTGTACCCTGGTAGACTACTTTCTGTCGTTGTCGAGCAGACATCCTTACGACAAGTTTAAGAGGTGAATGGCCAAGGCACCTTCCCTGCTGCTTTGTTGCAAATCTTGACTTCAAGACTATCTAAACTGCAGGAGTTGGATATTACTGTTCATCTAGCAGATGAAGTAGTCCATGACTGTGCTGTGCTATCTATCAGTAAGTACACCGATAGTTGATTCAATCAATCCATCCATCTTATGTACTAGATGAGGATTTTCGACGTTGACTTGTTGTCAGAATAGGATTGCATCTGCAGTCACTTTGACTACCGTGCTATCGATCGATGGTGATGACCAACAACTTGTACAGTATAACTCCATTTAATACAAACTCTCCACACTACGTCTACCAATTTTCTTTCATACTTACTTTGAATACAATTTACTTTCCTTCAAGACTTTCCACTTTTAAATACCAATGGATAGAATGGACAGATTCTGCATGCAGCAATAACGCCAATGGTTGGAGAGCGAATTCTCGGTTGCCCACTGCTCTGCATGTGTTTGATGGAGTGAGGCAAAAAGAGACAGCCCGCCTGCTCCTTCTTCTACCCAATCTACTATACTGTATC
>NW_002060990.1:49127-51388 GCF_000150275.1 Trichoplax adhaerens
TGACACTTGTGATTGAATGCAAGTGTGCAGATGACACATACTGTATTCACTACTGAGTTTGTGTACTGTAGTGTAGAGTATACAGTGTAAAATGATACTGTACAGTATGAGTGTACAGTACTGTACAGTACGTTGCGTTTTATTGATCCACATTGGATCCTAAAATGGCGGGATACAGCTAGACGGCAGAGCGGACTCTACTGTAGTGGACATGTATTTAGGATAAGAAGAACTTGATTACATCCATAAAAAGGTTACAGAAGATGAGCAATCCAAAAGCGATCGCTAATAGTAGAACGTTTGTCGAGTAATCTCAATTTGGCAAATCTGAGAGGCTACTTTAGCTCTCGATCTCCAAGACCGTTTTATACGATCCTGGCCCATCTTGTTGGTCAACCTATTTTGAACAAAACTCCAATATAAATATTTCAAGACGTACAGTAGGTCATTCTCGGCCTGCGCTGTGACCAATCTGAGGCCAAACATCGCAGCTCAACAACAGCCTGGCGACCGATCCAACATAGCGCGAACAACCCAATCGATCATATCGAAATTCTAATACAGACGACATTATTACAGGCTGCATCCGCCAGTTTCCTATTACACTAATTTACTATGACTAGGATGTTGTACTTGACTACAGTATCATAGGCTGTGGGACTTGATTGGTAACACAAGCTGTACTAGTACTATGGTAGGTCTTCCTTTATTAATAGAAGAAGACCTACCCGACGAGTACACTAAGTACAGGCAAGGTAGACAGACAGACCATGGTTTACTGGACATGGACTCACTTAATAAAAGAAGACCTACCATACAGTACAGTAGTACTGTACTAGTACTGGCAAGGTAGACAGACAGACCTCTGGACATGGACTCACTTAGTAAAAGAAGACCTACCAATGTCTACCATAGTACTCGTGCCGGCAAGGTAGACAGACAGACCTCTGGACATGGAGTCACTTAGTAAAAGAAGACCTACCATTGGCTATCATAGTACTCGTGCCGGCAAGGTAGACAGACAGACCTCTGGACATGGACTCACTTAGTACAAAAAGGACCTACCAGTGGCTACTATAGTACTAGTGCCGGCAAGGTAGACAGACAGACATGCTGGACATGGACTCACTTAGTAAAAGAAGACCTACCAATGGCTTGGCTACCATAGTACTGTACTAGTGCCGGCAAGATAGACAGACAGACACGCTGGACATGGACTCACTTAGTAAAAGAAGACCTACCAATGGCTTGGCTACCATAGTACTAGTGCCGGCAAGATAGACAGACAGACACACTGGACATGGACTCACTTAGTAAAAGAAGACCTACCATAGCACTAGTACCGGCAAGATAGACAGACAGACCATGGTCTACTGGACATTGGACAATTGGACATGGACTCACTTAATATTAGTAGAAGAAGACCTACCATAGGACTAGTATACTAAGTACTGTACAGTGTACAGTGTACAGTACTAACAGTAGTACGGTAGGAATGTTGCGCAATCTACTCCTACTCAACGGCTCCCTGTTCCGGAAAGAGTCAATATTGCCAAATCGACTGCAGCTTCGTCACATCGTGAATAAATAAATACTCGGCCTTCTCCACGCCATCAATTACGTGCAGTAATGTCAACGCTATTTTTAACCTCTTGCTTGCAATCCTTCGACCATCAGTAATAGCGTGTCCAACCCTTTTGACCATTTTGGCTATGACTTCTCCAATAAGTCTTCAGAAAGTGCTCAAATCCCATCATATTCAAGCAGAATTCGTAAGTGCTAACAAATATCATAGTAGGAGTGTAGGACTACAGCCAATACCATTCAGCTTTAGCATCGTTCTACATACAGTCAGCAGGTTGTAAATTGACTTCTTCATATGGGCCCACCGTACCACCACAACTCGATCACTTTGAATAAAACTCATCTTGGAAGAAGCGACAAGCCATGCAAACAATAACCATCCTAGCAGCATAACGCAGTCAAAAATCAACACAACGTTAGCAAACATACAGTACGCCAATCTCTCAAGTTGACATCACTATCATTTCAACAATTCCATACATTCAATGACCATCAAGTACAGTAGAGTATCTACCAGTGCCATCAATCACTCTCTTTCATGTATATATATACAGTTGTATCAAGACAACGGATTGTTGTAGAGTAGTTGAACTATCTGTCCATAATAACTATCCCTTTTATGGAGTTAATCGACATCAATGGTACAATACATGTTTCAACACCATAAAATCACTTAT
>NW_002060989.1:0-11074 GCF_000150275.1 Trichoplax adhaerens
TGATGTATGAAATTTTTCCAAAGTTATAAATAAATACCCGAATACAAGGCAAACTTAAATAAATAAATTCATTTCCTCGGTTATAAACCGCTTATTCACTAGAAATTAGTTTGTTTAGGATCAGCAAAGTGCAAAGCAATAAAAAGGCTAGAAATAGAATACTATTTGTTCATTTAGCAGCGCCATTATCGATAAAGGTAAATTTAAGAAAGAAAAAATGATTTTGAATTCTTTTGCATCACACTTCTGCTTTTAGTACCGGTATCTATTTCGACCGCTTTTAATAGCTTTGAGTGGTTCAGTTAAAGGTTACAGGAAAAGTTTATCAATTTTATTACTGCTGAGATATTTTCCTATTCCAAAGTTTATCGATTTCACCACTGCTAAAATTTATGGAGTTTAGCAATTCTGGAATACTTTCCCGTTCCAAAAGTTAGAGATTTTATTAATGTTAAAATGCTTTCCTAATCCATTAATTACGTTCGTGAGCATATCAATAGATTAGCTAGCTGTGAGGTTGATAGATCAAGAATCTTCAAAACTTTCGAATATTAAGATTTATTGAACAAAACCTCGCTAACGAAGATATAACATAATCGATTAGCCGAGGATCTCTAACGAGAAAGAACTATCTTGCTATAATAAGCTCCTCGCTTATATACTTTTCCGCGTTCGCAGTCTTTTAGCACCTTACTTACTACACACTTCAGTATTAGCATCTCAAATACAGGACAGTTTACACCTTTCATGTAAAGCTCTAGTGTGAGCACTGTAGCGCTCTTCTTCAAAAGGATTACAGTTACTAAACTAGCTATATTTAATACTTAAGCCTCCAACAAGAATATCTATCACATATTGAACACAGTAACTACGGTAGACATTACTAAATATATTATCAACTTAGAATACAATATTACACTGTCTTGCTCTAGCTAAGGAATGATTTGAAAAATTGATTTCCAATTTCGTTGCATTACTTCGGCTTTTAGTATTTATTTCGACCGTACTTAATAGCTTGAAGTAGTTTATAATATAGATTTTATCTATACTAAAATACTTTCCTATTTCATTAATAGTGTTCACGAATATATCAATAGGATATTGAGCTAAATGCAGTAACCATCTAATGCATTTCTAAGTCTCGTTGATTAATCGCATAATAAAGATTTATTTATTGACATGATTTCATCGTAGATTTTCCCAGCGACTACTAAAGTAATACTACCTTGGATGTCGATATGGGTAACCATATGAATAAACTTGATAAACTCTCTGTAGATGAAAAAACTGTTCTATGTCAACTCGCCGAAGTAAAACGTAAAACTAACGATCTTCAAACGGCGAGATTCTATTATGAATTAGTCGCTAAACAAATGCTGGCTAAAAATGCTAAACACGGCGGACAAGAAGAAAATTTATGTTACATCTACTATTTGCTATCGAAAGTTTGCTTACTAGGCAAGGAACTCTTGCTATCTGAGAAATACAATCGAAAAGCAGAAACAATTGCTCAAAAAATGAATGACCAACCTCGAATTGCTGAACTCTTGGATATACGAGGTGATATTAGACGGCTTGAAGGTAAATATGAACAAGCTATTGAGGACTTGGAGAAATCGCTCCAGATAAAGTTTCAAATAGTCGGAGCCAGCGATAGATCAACAGGTTACACTTATTATAAATTGGGAAAAGTTTATTTTGAACAATCGAAATACGACCAGGCTATGTCGCTTTACCATAAAGCTATGGATACTAGAAAAAATTCATTTGATGAAGATGATGCTGAATTACACCACGATGTGGGACTCGCTTATTCGAGATTGCTTCTATACGACAAAGCTGAAAAGATGTTTAACAAAGCATTAAATATAAAATCAAATTTGCCTGAAACCAACGAAAAGAGTATTGGTAATTCGTGTCACTGCTTAGGCGTTATTTATTACCGTCAATCAAAATATGAAATGGCACTAAGGATGCATCAACGTGTTTTAGCAATCATGATAAAAAGTCCTGGTAAAAATCATTCCGGTTTTGCTAGATCATACTTTCAGCTTGGAGTTACATATTTTAAATTAGCCAAGTATGATGAAGCCTTGGATATGCATAAAAGAGCTTTACATCTTTGGCCACAAATGGGGAAGGGATATCAAGTAAATGTTGCCGCATCGTTTGAAAAATTAGGGATTACCTACCATCACTTATGTCGATATGTAGATGCTATCTCAGCTTTTGAAAAGGCCTTGAAAATTTGGTGTGAATTGTATGGAAGTCAGCACATGAAAGTTGCAACTAGTTATAATAATATTGGAATAGCTTATGGTCGTCTATCACAACACGACAAAGCAATAGATATGTATGAAAAGACCATGAAAATTTTAATCCATTTAGGTAGGGAAGGTCTCGCTCAGATGGCTATCGTAAGCAGTAATTTGAATAAGATTTTGAATGAACAGAATAAAGAGGATAATCACTTTCGCCATAATACTGCAACCAGAGTCCGGATTTGTGATCACAGTTGCAGCACTACAGTTCAACGACCTAAATCCTATCCAACTGAAACTGAAAATAAAAATTGCGGTAATGTTCAAATTGTATCGTTTCGATATTTTTTAGTCTTTTTATTAGCTCCATTCGTGGCTAATGCTAAATAAAGATGCTGATATTTTAAAACTAGAAAGTAGAACCAAGTTCTGCCACATGGAATCAAGCATTGACGATGATGAAGAATCGTGTATGTTAGCGTTATAGCTAAATGTACTATGCTTTTATCTTAAAATATTTCAGCCATCATCTTCGCTTGCTTATTCTTATGGATAGTCAATGTACCGGTGTTTCTTAGCTTCAGATTAAGCAATAGTTTGCAATATATTTATTTTAGCAATTGATCACTACGAAAAAATGGGAGACATTTCTAGCTTGGGATGTCTAGATAACAACCATGAAGAGAATCGAGGTAATAAAGATATTTCATTATTTATAAATTAGCTATTTATTAAGATTAAGGAATAATTTCCAATATATTTATTTTAGCATTTGACCTCTACGCATCGATGCGAAGCATTACTAGCACTGAAAGTCTAAATGATAACCATGGGGAGAATAGAGGTAATATAGAAGTTTCATTATAAAAAACAAGTGGAAGACCGCGAGCATTGTTCGTGGTTGACGTATAAAATGCCGTAAAAGAAGTCCATTAACGATAAATATGTACGCGTTTAACATAATAATTAAGTTACTATTTTTCGTACTCTAATTTAATTGCAATTACTATATTAGCATTACATTTGCGCGTTTAGCGTATAATTGTGTCACAGAATGATTATATTTTCATATATACATATGGATAGCTAAGGTATTTCTTAGCGTCAGATTAAGCAATCACTCTAACGTATTTATTTTAGCATCTTACATTAGCGAAATGATGGAAAACATTGATAGCAATGAACGTCTAGATAATAATCATGTATGGAGGTAGTATAAAAACATCATTATACTCGTATAAGATTTGTTACATTTACTCGGTTGACTTACAGTACAACTTTATAATCTATTTAAAAGCGAAAATATAAATCGAATTCATCGAAAAGATGCAATTTATGCTTATAAATGGACTGTTTAACCATCTTTTTTGATTTTGTTTTGTTTGATAGCTGTAAAATGCAAATTCTATTTCAATATATCGTTTTCTTAACCTTTTATTTCATTTTCTTTTGCTAATACTAGTTCATAATTATGAAAATGACCATTTTCAAGCTTTCGTCAAAACATTGAAGGAAGGTGAATGTCGTAGTAATTTTACACGAATTATGATTTTTGGCCCTGACAATGTTGGAAAATCTTCCATAATGAAACTGTTTACTGAAGAGGGACTTCCTTGCGGTATGGCTCAGACAAACATTACGGGGAACACGAATAAAATGCTTAATGAGATATTTTACAATATTTGTAACAAAACAGTATGTGATTATCGAAATAGCGTGAATAACAAAATTTTTGATGCAGTGGAGAGGATCAGACAAAAAAACTTTATGTCAAATAATGATGGTGGCTCCGAGAGTAATCAAGCATTCAATAATGTACCATCTTCCTCTCCGAATAAAGAAATGGACTCGTCGATCGCAAGGAATAAAATGTAACACCATTTAGGCTCAAGTTCCTTTTTAATAGCCGACAGCAAACCACTTTTAAAAGAGTCCATTAATTTAGATAGTCAAAGTAACCCTTTAGACCAAAGTATAGACCGCAATGGAGAGTCTGTATTTCTTTGGCAGCATGCAGATACACCTCTTATGGCAAGTCTTCAAATTAATTTCTTAGACATTTACAAAGAATTATGTCAGCGCCAATTGCAAATGTCTAATTTGGCGGATACTGAAGACTGCCAATATGGGAAATTGTGGGATTTTGGTGGCCATTCTATTTACAATGTTACTCATCAACCCTTCATATCAGCTAATGATATCTATATTCTTGTCTTCAATATTGCTCACAATATCAACGATAAAATAGTAAAAAGAGATGGCTTCATAAGCGATATGACCTATTTACAAGTTGTGCAGGAATGGTTAACTTCTATTATTGGCACAAATAGCTGTCGGGAAAAGATCCAAGCAAAACGCGATCAGCATACAGAAGAATACTGCCTGCCGGTGGTTATTTTGGTTGCCTCTCACGCTGATAAGATTGAAAGAGAATTGGAACAAATTAGAAGATTTAAACGATTTGAACAGGCTCTTATTTCAAATCTACCAGCGTATCGATGCAATATCTATTCCTCCCAAATTATATTTAACTGCAATCCAAAAGATAATTGCCAGTCTGTAGTCGAACAACGACGAGAATGCTGTCGCCGTTTACATCATATCATTAATAAGCTTGCAACATCAATATCGTTCATACGCAATGCAGTTCCAATTCGATGGTATGTTACAGCAGAAATTATGTATGTCATAGCCAATAAACGATTAGAGCAAGAGCCTAGCTGTGCTAGTAGCAATGGTCTAGAAAAGGGTAGAAAGATCGTAAGGGAGGAAGAAGTACGCCAGTTAGCACGAGATTATGGACTGTATGAGAATGATGAAGATTTACGCTCTATGCTGCAGTACCTACATGATCTTGGCGAAATTGTATACTGTCCTACAGGGACAGTCGATGGGATTGTTGTGCTAGAAGTAGATTGGTTATTAAATATCTTTCGTGAAACTATTTATTTAGATACATGTTTATCCAAAACTGCAACCGTAATTGACGATTATCGACAAGCGGTAATTACTGGTAAGATATCGAAGAAATACTTTGATTATATGCTACAAGGATTTGATTTAGATGAGCATGATAGGGAATTGGTATTAAAATTAATGGTAAAGTATGATATCATTTGTCCTATTCAGTCTGATGATAAACAAAATCACTAGATCAACTCTATTTTGTACCCTACTTACTTCAGCCTGATATATTTTGATTTAGCAAGATATACTCTATCCGATTGGCTGTATATTGGATACGCGCGCAGCGATATTCCTTATATCTCAGATAGCATTTATTACAGCCTGCTTTCATCGTGCTCGAAAGAATGGAATAATTCTTTAGTGAAATTATATCATCATGGCGCTAAATATTACTTGAAAGATAGTTATTCCTATATCATTATTGAGAAAGGTCAATCTCATATTGGGATTCAAGATTATTATCAGAATGAGCATGAAGATAAAGATCTCCGTGTAATTATGAAAACTGTAAAAGAATTCATTCACATCAAGCGTCCTCAAGATTTAATAAGAAAGAAGCTAACGGCAATAGTCAAGCAAAGACTACCTAAATTCAAGAGCGTAGACAGCGGATTTTATGTTTCATGTATCATATGTCAACAATTTACTCGCATAGAGCCTGATAAAAAATTGAGTAATTTCAATTTAGTTCATTGCATTCACTGTAATTTGAAATTTAACAGCTTATCAATTAGTGATTGGATGCTTTACAAGTAGTTAGCTCATTGCTTTTCAAAATTTATTTCTAGGCAATTTTATATAATTACAATGGTTATTTTATAAAATGACTGGATAGCTTTAATAATGAGTTATGATGAATTAGGCTCTATGCTGTAGTACCTACATGATCTTGGCGACATTGTGCAATATCCTAAAGGAACAGTCAACGGGATTATTGTGCTAGAGGTAGCCTGGTTATTAAGTATCTTTCGTGAAACTATTTATTTAGATACATGTTTATCCAAAAGTGCAACCGTAAGTTACTATTATCAGCAATCGGTTACCATTGGTAAGATATCCAAGAGATACTTTGATTATATGCTACAAGGATTTAATTCATACGCGTATGATAAGAGATTGGTATTAAAATTGATGGTAAAGTATGATATCATTTGTCCAATTCAATCTGATGATAGACAAAATTCACTAGATCTACTCTATTTTATACCTTCTTTACTTCAGCCTGATGCAGAATATTTTGATTTAGCAAAGTATACTCGATCCAAATGACTGTGTATTGGATACGAGCATAACGATATTCCATATATCTCAGATAGCATTTACTACTGCCTGCTTTCATCGTGTTCGAAAGAATGGAATCATTCTCAACTAGAATTATATCACCAATTTAATAAATATTACTTGAAAGATAGTTATTCCTATGTCATTATTAAGAAAGATCAATCTCATATTCGGTACGTAAAAGAGATTTAAAATCTTAATAGTTACTACCGTATTAAAAATCTGCAATATCTGTTACACTTTTTATGACTACTCGTTCAACTATTGAGCTAGCCAGCGAATATACTCTCCGACCTATCGGTTATACCAGTTAATTACTACTATACTATACTAAAATATACGAGTGTACGTAAAATCACAACAATATCATATCTAAATCAACTATTGTAATTTCAATAAATATGGGTGACTAAATTATTTTATGTTCGTAAAAGAGATTTAAAATCTATATATTACCCGTAGCAAATATTCTGTAAAATGATATTTCATTAACTGTCTTAATTTAGGTAAATATAAAGTGACTAAGTTATTCTGAGTTCGTAGCAGAGATTTAAAATCTGAATAGTTATAGTAGGAATCTGTAATAGAATATCTTACAGCGGTCATAATTTAGATCAATACAAGGTGATATGATTGTTCTAATTTCACTATTTTTCTAAAATAAACTTCATTTAGGGGAAATTAGCATATAGATACCTATACGATCGTATTTCTATGTCTTGTTTTTAATAGCTATCTACGTATGTTGGTCTTTAAATCCCATCCGGAAATTATTGGTGAAATCACGATCATGAATTTTAGAATGAAACTGAAATTCGATTCATTAAGTACCTTAGGAGCAATGATTCAATGACATCATAAAGTCTTTGTAATTATTGCTTTAGTAAATTTAACCTAGCAAGTAAATGTAAAGATTTGTAATTTAAAATTCTTTCTTTAGTCTACTTTAGTCGTAAAGATTACTTTCTTTTACTGTTAAAAGAAATCGTAAATCGGTAGGAATTGTAAGAAAATCAAGGGTATCGATGAAGGTTATGATTTAGTCATTGTAGCTTAACAACGAATAAATTATTAGAAAAGCGAACACCTTTCATATATTGTATCACTATAGAAAATGCATTTATTCTAGCCGTGAGGTACAGCACTAAATGCTAAGGATTGTCACTCAATTTCAAATTTAGGTAGCATTCTTTGATCTATGTAATACTTGACTTTTATCCAGAAGTCTTTTTACGTATAGTGCTAGAGCTACTTGGCCGTTGAGACTAATTGCATGCAGAATATTGTAGTCAATATAGATATTCCAGTATTGTCGTACTAAAAATATCTATGCGTGCAAAGGTTTTTCAACATAACTCAGAGTATTTCATATGATATTGCCGTCCATAAGTATCAGTAGACTAATTACATCAATGAAGTACTCTGGCAATACTCTCGTATAATATAGCAAATGTGTATATTAAGATTTAAATAAAAGATACCAATCAACCGCTAATATTAAAAATAAAATTCAAATTGAAAATGTGTTTATCACTGAATATCGTGGCTTAAAAAATTGAGGAGCGAGGTTTTCACGACTGTTTTCGACTAACTTGAGACCAGATCTTTATTCGATTTAACCCCATTCTTTCTAGCATACTGAGGATCAGTGTGATAATAATTATTTGCTATTCTAAATATGGCTTTTGATGTATGTTACTGGTTTTATTGTAGTTAATTCTTGAGATTCATCTATCTTATAGTGGTTGGAGGTAAATATTGTCGCTAGAAAATTTCATCTTGCTACTATACGTATTTCATAGTTTTGATAAAATTAATCATCAATTCAACTGAGTCAACTAAAGATAAGTTTGGTTAGCAATCATCTGCTGGGGTCTTATACGATGAAGTCCTAAAGTAGGGGTATAGTAATAAAATAGGTTCGAATAGACAGATTATATTATTTTTGTTTATTCTCTATCACTTTCTACTGACTCTGCTTCTAGATTTCTATTTATTGCTACAAATGCGGGATTTGCTACAGAGTTCAAAGCTTTACAGATTCTTTCTAGTAACTTGCTAGGTGCATAACTCAAATATGGACAATCTTCTACCGTCAGTAAATCGTGTTTAAGGTATATTTCTAATCCAATTAGACTAATAGTTAATTCATAAATTGCATTTTCGCAATTTCTTGCAGATAATTTGTTTTATAAAAACAGTTATTGGCGAGTATGGTCATTAGAAAGTTTTATCTGGCTTTATTGGTGGCTTGTTTTTGACTTTTTTAAGCTAACTTGAAGCAAACTCTTTTGCTCAATTGAGCTGAATTATACCTAGTATGCTTAAAAATTTTTCAATGGGAGGTTCTCGAATGAGATTAATGCTAACTACTCGTATAGTTATTTTATTACTTCAAGTATAATCATTGATATATATTGCCAGGTATTGTTACAAATCTCATCGGAGTATAGGGTTCCAAGTCTTTAACTAATTACTGTAGTGTATTTTGTAGTGCAACCAATTCATATTAAATCATAACAAGTATATTTTACGCACTTTTTACAGATCATTTGTTTCATAACAACAGTTGCTGGCAATAATCGTCATTAGAATATTCTATCTAACTCTATTAGTCATTTACTTCATGATTACTTTAAACCAACTGGTGACAAACTCTTTTTCTCCTTTAAATCAAATTTTATCTAGTACGCTGAGAATAGTTTCAACGGCGGATTCTTTAATGAGAGTATTGCTAGCTATAATTATTTTACTACTCCAAGTATGATTATTGAAGTATGCTGCCTCATATATTTTACACATTTTTAAAGATAGTTTGTTTTATAGTAATAATTATTGGCAAATATTGCCATTCGAATGCTCCATCTAACTCTATCGATTATTTATTTAATGGCTCTTATGAATAAATTTGAGTCAAGCTCTTTTCCTAGATTGAACTGAATCTCACCTAGTATGTTAAGAATATTTTTCAATAGCGGGTTCTTGAATGAGAGTAAGGCTAACTATAATGATGTTGTTACTGCAAGTATGATTAATTAATTATTGACGTATGTTACCCTGACATATTTTACATATTTCTTACAAACAATTTGTTACACATTTTACCTCGTATGCTTTTATAGTAATACTTGCTGGCAAATAAAAATATTTCCAATAACGGGTTCTCCAATGAGAGTAAGGCTAATTATAATTATTAAAGTATGTTGGCTGGTATATTTGACGCATTTCTTACAGTAAATTTGTTTTACAACAACAGTTGGGTACAAGTGTCGTTATTAGAAAGTTTTGTCTGACTCTAACGCTTATTTATTTTATGACTATTTTAAACAAACTTGAGATAAGCTCTTTTGCTCAGTTGAACTAAATTTTACCTAGTAC
Organism: Trichoplax adhaerens; assembly: GCF_000150275.1. NCBI lineage: Eukaryota > Metazoa > Placozoa > Uniplacotomia > Trichoplacea > Trichoplacidae > Trichoplax > Trichoplax adhaerens. Next base: position 9,888 of record NW_002060989.1, read on the forward strand.
GCTGAGAGTTTAGCTACCCATTCAGAGTCTTAGATCCTTAGAGTTAGATTAAGTCATGACAGTTATTCAATAAAGGAATAGTCAATTTCTAATTGTCTAGTGTGTCCTAATTGCTAGTTCCACAAGGATATAACAAGAGTATTTTATAACAACGAAATCTCGAGTGAAAGTAAAGCTAACGATGATGATGTCGTTACTCCAATCATGATTATAGACATATATTACCATGGTATATTCTACGTATTTCTTACTGTCACAATTTCACTTCTGCGACAAGGTAACGTACAGTAAAAGTCTATAAGTAGTTGCTGACTTAAACGCCCTTTTACTTAACGTTAAATACATTCAGTAAAAGACTGTAAAGATGAAACTTTTATTAGCAAAGATACATCTACAACTTTTTACCACCCCACTCAACTCAAATGTTCCCGTTTATATAGGAACCGCCTAATTTGTAAACAACAACAGTATTATTATTATACCTTACTAGGAGAAACATCTCGAACTGAGATGTTCCTTACATAGCTTTTCTATCAGTAAATATTTTGAAACTCTTACTCATACTTAATCTTAATCTAAGCTCGTAGGTTGTCTAATTCAACTATCATCAACTAGAACTTGAATCATCTTACTGCTATCTGTCACATAATTACAATCAATATCAAATATGTAATGAACTATTACAAACAACATCCACGTTAAGTCATTACTTATCTTACCTAGCACTACAAATATGGATATTCTCCATACTAGCTACTACTGCACTTATTTAACTATCCTAATAACAAGGCAACATTGTAACACTTACAGATAGTTTGTTTTATAATAAGCGTTGTTGGAAAGTATCGTGATTGGAATATTTCATTTATATCTCGGTTATTTGTATGATGACTATATTAAAATAACTTGAGACTAGCTCTTTTGCTTGATTGAATCAAATTTCATCTAGTACCCGGTATGCTGAGAATATTTTCAATATAATTTGTTTTATAATAACAGTTGTTGGCAAATACTTGCAATGAAGGTTAATATTTAGTATTCTCCTTCATAGAGTATTTCTTTTTATTTGGTAGATTTAATGATGAACTGCAACGTAATTTAAGATTTTAATGTAATAGCTCGTAAATAATATCTGAATTAGTTTAGATGGTTGTGGATGGATTGTGTCAACCAGTATGATGTGAACC
>NW_002060989.1:11414-20064 GCF_000150275.1 Trichoplax adhaerens
TATCGATGTGATGTGATATATATGTATGTACTATATGGAAGGGAATCGTAGAGTATAATCTGTACTAAGATATGTACGATTGATCGCTAGTATCCTAGTTGGTAACTATTTTTAGCTTACTTTAGAATTTATGATTCATAGTAGAGAGACCATCAACTGTTCTGTGAAGCACATAAAATGGTGGTGTAGTCGAGAATACTTTAGTTTTGTTTTGCTGCAGTTCATGGGTCTATTGAAATCGTGGATTAACTACTTAGAAGTTGATTGTTGAGATAAAGTAATTATTGAATCAGAAGTCGTAAGTTTCTCAGTAAGCTGTAATAATATCTTCTTTTAAGTAGCGTAAAGTATTTTAAGATAGACGATGATAGAAGGTATAAAGGATTTTATTGAGATACAAGTTACAGGCTAACAATGATATGGTTGTTATAGATAAGGTATTTGAGATAGCAGGAACGTAGGAACTGACTAACGAGTTAGCGTACAAGGGTATTTATAGGTTTTAGATGGGATTGAGATAATGTCTTTATATGTATAGCATGTCGTCTATATGTGGTCATGATGTCGTACATTATGAATGTAATACAATACAGTACTTAAACGGCTTATGATAAGTATTCGTATATTAGGATATTACTATACTAGGCGTCTTCTATATAAGATCATAATGTTACAAGCGTTATAGATATTGTCGGTTATAAGCTTTAAAATATGTTTAGAATTTAGCCACATTGTTATACCTATTTTTTGCAAAACTCACTGATTACTGTGAGTGGCTTGATAGATAAAATATAGTAAATAAATCAGTTTTATCCCCTAATCTCCGCCTTATTTCAAAGTCCAATCATAAAGCAATTTAGTAACACTAAATTTTTATATATTTTCATCGAACTCTTTCGTTTATTTGTTTTATGACTATATTAAACTAACTTGAGAGAAGCTCCTACGCTCAATTGAATCAAATTTTACCGGGTATACTAAAAATAGATTCAATAGCGGGTTTTGTATAAGGCTAACTATATTTATTTTACTACTGCAAGTATGATTCTTGATATTTGTAACCTGGTATGCTCTAGATATTTCTTACAGGTAATCCCATCCACCCCGCCCTTGAAACGAACAGCGCGGGGGTATTTATACTACTGTTAGATGACTTTGATTATACATGGTATAAAGTTACTGAACCTCTGGCAGGTCTATGACAAATGATAATACAGTACTATCTGCTAAATGAGCGTATTATCGTAAACCGTCAGCAAAGCGATGGGAGTTTGTACTAGTTTATTTTAAAATAAGAGTGTCGTTGGCAAGTATCGTTATGAGAATATTTTATCCAGCTACAAGTATGAAAGCCAACCTGATTACTGTGGACTATGAAGGTGCCCAAAGATGGCTACTATAGGATGGCAAAGAGTTCAATGCCAACTTGTGGTTATTTATCTAACATGAGGTGTACATATTTGAAAGAATGAGACTATGAGTATAAATTAAACTCATTAGCGTAGTATCGTGTAAGCTTTGAAAACGATAAATAAACCACCAAGACTTGATTTAAGCTAAAATGATGTAATCATTTATGCTTGCATGCACTACTAACAAGTCATGAAATACGAGTACTTTCGAGGTTTTCTACGATTAGCAAAATAAAATGGCGTACTACTGTTTGGCAAACTAATGATGTTTAGATGTATCATAGATAAGCACAACTTGTCATGTAGACCATCCAATTGGAAATTCAATTCTATTGGCAAGAATTTTAAAATAGTCTGATGATCCTTTGACGTCACTAGTACAAACTCCCGTCACTTTGCTGACGGTTTACGATAATGTGCTCATTTAACAGATAGTACTGTATTACCATTTGATAGACCTGTCAGAGGTTCAGTAACTTTATACCGTGTTCTGTATGCTGTAGAAATGTACCTAAACTTGACGAGCTGAAATGAATCAAATTAGTGCATATTATCTCTCAATTTAAATTTGTTTAAATAATATTGTCGCTATCGTCATATCTTAACCTGTTATGCCATTGTCATGAGATATATTGCTATAGAGTAATCCGTATGAAGAAAAGCGGCAGGGGTAGATATTATTAATGCTAGAGGTTTAGTTTATCCTGTATCATAATACTTACGTTATCAAATTAATTTTACCTTGCTGTAAATATAGAAATTGTTGTTAAAGTGATTAAAGCTAATATCTACCCCTAATCGAAGCTACTATTAGTGAGAAATTGAATCATTTATTTCTATGTAAATGGCAAAGTATTAAGATACTATGAATCGTATACAATTCGAATTGACTGAGATAGTGGAATAAAATATGTAAAAATTGGCCAAACATTAGCATCAACGTTCCCTTAATTGATTGGTGCCTCGTATATTGACAGAATGAACGTAATCTCTACCCTAAGGGTGCTTTTAAAAGATGTTTACGTACTTGAGAGAATTTGATTCCTATTACGTAACGATGACTTCCAAGGTTGTAAATAAATAGGTAGATTCTAAGCTTGAAATAAACAAATAAATTCGTCCCCAGATCGATTTCTAGGAATCGTTTCATTGACGATCCGTAAGATCCATCCTAATGCAAGCATGAGATATTCTATCGCGAAGAAAATTGATAAACTGTGAAATAACAAGGTCGATTGACGGAATTTCCGATAGTTTCATTGATTACGTTAGTAGAAGGCGAAGAATAGCTTACGAAATTTGGCAATTACCCAATTTACTTCTCTGTGAGAAAAGAATCCGTCAATATATACGATAGTGTATAAGAAATACAAATTTCGCCATTGCATTGCGTTATTATCAATAAAGGTAAATTCGATTTTCAGTATTACTAGTAGGAGAATTTTTAATAACTTGAAGTAGTATAACAGTTACTCAAAAATGTATCGATTTTCCTCGTATAGTTGCTAAAATACTTAGCTGTTGTGCTAATATTTTTCACGGAATTATCGGTAGATTAGATACGTAACTCACAATTGAACACAGTTATGATTCTCATTATGTAAACTTAGGTTAGAGATTTAATTTTGATACATAAAATTCTAACCTAGGTTTACTCAGCAAGCTACCGAAGTACGGTAAGAATATCTTAGGAATCGATATGGGTAACGACATAAATAAGTTTGACAAAATTGGTTCAGAAAATTTAGATCCTCTATACCAATTTGCTGATCACAAATATAAGGGTGGAGACTTACGAATGGCGAAATACTATTATAAATTGATCGTTGAGCAAATACGGGCTAAAAATAGTATAAAAAACGGATCAGAAGAACTTTTAACTAAGACTTATTATTCGTTATCCAAAATTTATTTACAAGAAAAGAAACTCTCTGTAGCGGAAAAATATAATCGAAAAGCGGAAGCATACGCTCTAAAATTGGAAGATCAAGCTCGAGTGGCCGAAATTTTAGATATGCGAAGTGACATTAGAAGGCTTGAAGGCAAATATATTCAAGCCATTGATGATTTGAAGAAATCACTCTCCTTGAAATTTCAACTAGTAGGAACCAATGATAGATCGACCAGTTACAGCTATCATAAATTGGGAAAAGTTTATTATTCGCAATCGAAATATGAAGTCGCTTTGTCGTTCTACCGTAAAGCTTTGGATACTAGGAAAAATTCATTAGAAGAGAATAATGTAGAATTATATCAAGACATGGGATTTGCTTATTCACGTTTATCGAGATTCAATGATGCTGAAGAAGTGTATAAGGAGGCATTAAATATTAAATTAACCTTGCCTGCATATAACGACACGAGTATTGCTAATTCATATTGGTGCTTGGCCGTCATTTACTATCGCCAATCAAAATATGAAATAGCTCTAACAATGAATCGAACTGTTTTAGAATTGAGGATAAAAAGTCTTGGTGAAAGTCATCCTAGTGTTGCTAAATCGTACTATCATCTTGGGCTTACTTATTCTAAACTAAGCAAGTATAACGAAGCCTTGGATATGCATAAGAATGCTTTACACCTTCGGTTACATATTGGGAAAGAAAATCAAGTGGATGTTGCCTTGTCCTATGAGAAATTAGGCGTTAACTATGATCACCTCTGTCGATATTCAGATGCAATCTCAGCTTTTGAAAAGGGCTTGAACATTTTGCAAAAACTATATGGAAATCAGCACATAAAAGTAGCCACCAGCTATAATAGTCTTGGAATAGTCTATTGCCGTCTAGGACAATATGGCAAGGCACAAGATATGTATCATAAGGCCATGCATATTTTAATTAATCTAGGTGGAGGAAACTACGCTCAGATAGCTACCATATGCAATAATATGGGTAAAATTTTCAATGGCCAGCATAAACAGGATTGCTATTTTCATTTTAATGACACAAATAGTATTCTGCTTGAAAGTCATAAGAGCAATGTTGTAGATCAACGGCCGAAATCCTATCCAATTGAAATAAAATCTAAAAGTTACGGTAAGTCTAAATTAAATCGTTTGGATGTTTCTTAGTCCTATTGTTTGTTGATTCAATGTTATATTTATATTATAATCAATACTAAAGATTAGTGCTGATATTTTAACACTAGAAAGTACAGTCGAATATTGTACGATGGAATCAGAATTTCACGAAGATGAAGAATCATGTATGTGAGGGCTTTAAAGCTAAGCCAGCTATGCTTATATTTTGAGATATTCTAATTATCATTTACGTTTGCACATTTTTATGGATAGTTAAGGTATTTCTTAGCACCAGATTAAGCAATAATATAGAAATTATTTGCAATATTATTATTTTAGCATTTGATACCTACAAAAAGATGCAAGGAGTTAGTAGCGTGGGAAGTCTAGATCCCGATACTGGAGAGCATAGAGGTAATATAGAAATTTCATAATATAAAGTTTGTTACGTTTACTTTAGTGTAAGAAATAATTATCGTAGCAAATGAAATTTAAAATTTAATTCGTTTCAAATGATACTGTAAGAGTTTTAAAATAGATTGCTGAACAATGTATTTAACCTTGTTTATTTGCTAGCCAGCAGAATGTAAAGTTCATTAACTAAATACATGGCTTGCTGTTAACAGTAGTTAATGTTTGAGTAAAGGGCTATCGAACTAACTCACTATCATAATAGATCAGGGCTAATATGCGCGTATATATATAATCTACAAGTATATATCATGGCTAACTTACTATCATAATATTTTCAAGTAGAAGAGATATTACTGAAGTACTATTAAGCTGTTACGTAGATTATTAGTGTAAGAAATAATCACCTTAGTAAGTGAAAATTGAAAGTCCAATTGGTCCTAAAAGATGCAATACGTGCATATCAATGGATCGCTTAATGATATACTGATCTTGTTTATTTGCTGTCTTGATAGCTGCAGAATGTAAATTTTATTAAGACACAGTACATCATTTTCTTAATACTTCACTTCATCTTTTTCTATTCATAGGAATTCATATTCAAGAAAAGGACTATTTTCAAGCTTACGTCAAGGCGTTAAGGGAAGGCGAATGTCGAAGTAGTTTTATACGAATTATGATTTTTGGCCCTCCCAATGTTGGTAAATCGTCTATTATGAAAGTATTTACAGAACAGGGACTTATTCACCATGCAAGCAGGACCAAAATTGCAGAAAATACCAATAAAATGGTCAATCAAATATTTTATAATATCTGTGATAAAACCGTATGTAATTATCGTAATATACTGGATAAAAAAATTCTCGACACTGTGGAAAAGATCGATCAGCAAAATCTCATGACAAATCATGATGGCTATTTCAAGGATAGTCAAGTATTCGATCACTTACCATCATGGTCCTCATCGAATGAGGAAATGGAATCACCGATCGCAATAAATAAAATGCAACATCATTTAGGTTTAAAATCATCTGTAACCGACAGTAAACAACCTTTAGAAGAGATGCTTCATTTAAATAGTCAATGTAACCCATTAGATAAAAGTATAGATAGCTTAGAAGAATCTGGTTTCCATTCACAATCGACAGATAGTTCTCCTATGGCAAATAATTTCTTACAGATTTACAAAGAATTCTATCAGCGCCGTTTGCAGATAGCTGATTTGGCGGATACTGAAGACTGCCAATATGGGAAATTGTGGGATTTTGGTGGCCATTCTATCTATCACGTTACTTATCAACCTTTCATGTCAGCTAACAGTATCTATATTCTTGTTTTTAACATTACTCAAGATATCAACGATAAAATAGTGAAAAGAGATGGCTTGATTAGCGATATGACCTATTTACAAGCTGTACAGGAATGGTTAACTTCTATTATTGGCATAAATAGCAGCCGAGAAAAGATCCAAGTAAAAATCGATCAGCAAACAGAAGAATATTCCCTGCCAGTCGTTATTTTAGTTGCCTCTCATGCAGATGAGATTGAAAGAGAAGGGCAACGAATCAGAACATTTAAACGATTTGAACAGGCTCTTATTCAAATTTACCAGAGTATCGATGCAATATTTATTCTTCTCAAATTATATTTAACTGCAATCCAAAAGATAATTGCCAGTCTATAGTCAAACAACGACAAGAATGCTGTCGCCGTTTACATCATATCATTAATAAGCTTGTAACATCAATATCGTTCATGTGCAATGCAGTCCCAATTCGATGGTATGTTATGGCAAAAATTCTGCATTTAATAGCCAATAAACAATTAGAGCAAGAGGCTAGTAGTGCTAGTAGCAATGGTCTACAAAAGGGTCGAAAGATTGTAAAGGAGGAAGAAGTGCGCCAGTTGGCACGAGATTACGGGCTGTATAAAAATCATGAAGATTTACACTCTATGCTGCAGTACCTACATGATCTCGGCGAAATTGTCCACTGTCCTATAGGAATAGATGATGGGATTGTTGTGCTAGAAGTAGATTGGTTATTAAATATCTTTCGTGAAACTATTCATCTAGGTACATGTTTATCTAGAAATGCAGGTGTAACTTATGATTATCAGCAAGCGCCTATCACTGGTAAGATATCTAAGAGATATATTGATTATAAACTACAAGGTTTCAATTTAGATGAGCATGATAAGAAATTGGTATTGAAATTAATGGAAAAGTATGATATCATTTGTCCAATTCAATTTGATGATAGACAAAATTCATTACATCAATATTATTTTGTACCCTATTTGCTTCAGCCTGAAGTAGAATATTTTGATTTAGCAAGATATACTCTATCCGATTGGTTGTATATTGGATACGAGCACAACGATGTTCCATATATCCCAGATAGCATTTACTACTGCCTGCTTTCATCGTGCTTGAAAGAATGGAATAATTCTCAACTGGAATTACATCATCAGTGTGCTAAGTATTACTTGGAAGGTAGTTACTACTATATCATTATTAAGAAAGAAAATTCGCATATTGGCCTTCAATATTGTTATCAGAAGGAACATAACCATAAAGATCTTGGTGTCATTATGGAGACTGTAAAACAATCAATTTGCTATGAACGTCCTCAAGACTTAATAAGAAGGAAGCTAAAAGCGATAGTTAAGCAAAGATTACCTAGATTTAAGAGAGCAGACTGCCGATTTTATGTCAAATGTACCGAATGTCAACAAATTACTGGTCTAGAGCAAAGTAAAAGATTAAGTAATCCTAGTTTAGTCCATTGTATTCCATGTAAGTTGCAATTTCACACTTCATCGATTGATGATTGGATGATTTATCGGCAAGAGAACTTATTAGGTAGGTCTAATCATACTGTATATAGAAATTATAAGCAGAGGAATACCAATCTTAGGCAATTCTACTGCTTGAAAAAATAACGTTGTTATAAAGCGTCATTTTTACTCTACCACCTACAATTTGCAATGGAAATTCCCTTCAACAATTAAGACAAATTTAGTAATATCTTACTCTAGTCTTGTGCATCTAATCGTTACACAAATTATCTTAATTCCAGGTAGAGAGAAAAGCAACGAGGATCGTTATATTCATCATCGTCATGGTTAGTATTGCCATGCACCAATGATGTCAAAGTCCAGCACAAAATTGATACTTCCATTTTTTCTTTATCTTATAGATGGACTTCCTCTAAATAATCCAAAATTACTCCCTGATGATTCTGGTAAATATTTTATTGACATAGATCCTTCTTTTGGTAAATTTTTGGCTAAATTAATTTGCAAATTGGTTTTCATTGTAATAAATTTCTAATGGACAGTTAAGTCGCCTTCATTGGCATGACATAATGAATACAGACTATGCAAACATTGTCATTGAAATTCTTTACTAAGCCCGCCAAGTTGTAACGATCATTTTATCATATTGACGATAAAATTCTATTTTGTGCATTAGCTTGATTATTAAATTGATTGCTTCAATAGTATATTGATATGTATTTACGATATCGTCTCTTTTGGCATAGATCCTAGGAGATATTTTCCAGTGATTGCTAGAAGTATTGGAACAGACTGGCCTAAGCTGGCAGCTGAATTAGACCCCTATGTCGATATCGATCGTATTAAAAGCGAGAATGTATTAGTATGGGATCAAGCCTTTAAATATTTACAATCATGGTACAAAAATTGCTACCAAAATGCCTCCATCAAATTGCTGAAAAAGGCTTTAAGAAATATTAAGAGAAATGATATCGTGAACTCTGTCGGTAAGTGCTTCTCGATGTGG
>NW_002060989.1:37129-38290 GCF_000150275.1 Trichoplax adhaerens
AATGAAACTTACAACAGTTGCATCCATGATGCTGCATTAGACCTCTATCTGACGTGGAATGAGGGCTTGCAAAACATGGCTGATTGTACTACTGTACTAGTAGGATTGCAACTGCAGCAATGTGACTTAGCATACTGTCTCTACATTCGAAGTACTGTACCTTACAACGAACAAACTTTGCACAAGTGATGAGCGAAGAAATAAAATTCACAACAGTTGCATGCATGATGCTGCATTGGACTTCTATCTGGCGTGGAATGGGTGGGCTTGCAAACATGGCTGACTGTACTACTTATAATAAATCCGTCTCACAATAACTATCTTCGTCAAATGGTATTTTCTAAAAGGCTTTATTACAAGGTTTTAGGAATAGTAGAGCAATAACTAATTACTACAAGAATCGAGTCTAAAATCCAAAGTATTCCGAGCTCAAAGCGAAGTGAAGTCTCTTCTCTCCTGCCAGCTCATCTTTGCAGTTCTTATAAACATTTCGTTCAATTCATCGATGACAACTTGATTCATCTACAATCAGACATGAGTCATCAAACAAAATACTTTTCTCTAATAACACATCATTATTTTCTACCATTTAAATCATTGCACTTGAGATGTTCCTACTCTTCTATGAACGTCTAGCTGCTTTCTCCGAAGGGCATCTTAACAACGACAGTGTTTCTAGCTACCTAAATCTTGTACCATAATGAGTCAACTGGCTACGATTAGTCATCAACAATTTGTAACATAGTAGTTAGCAATCATTTAATATTAGCTTCATGATCATATCTATTCAAAGTAACCTAACTATATCAAATATGGTTATCCGTATAATCCAATATGGATGCATGACTACATGTACTAGTATGGTTGCAATCACAGTAGAGCGAAGAAATGCAACTGACGACAGTTGCATGCATGATGCTGCATTGGACTTATTTCTGAAGTGAAATGAGTGGGCTTGCAAACATGGCTGATTGTACTAGTATGACCGCAACCGTAGCAGTGTGACTTAGTATACAGTATACCTTAAAACAAACAGACTTTTGCACAAGTGATGAGCGAAGAAATGAAACTGACGACAGTTGCATGCATGATGCTGCATTAGACTTCTTTCTGACGTGGAATGGGTGGGCTTGCAAATATGGCTGACTGTACTAGTATGAT
>NW_002060989.1:50148-51001 GCF_000150275.1 Trichoplax adhaerens
AATCGGAAGGAGGGCACTGTAAGTATTTTGTTGGTAATAGACTACGATAAAATACCTACCAATAGGTAGTAAAGAGAATAGCTTGTTGACCTGATTCTTGTTGATAGAAAAATGTAGGTGGCTTCGCAACATGTCAAATGCAAGAAATAATACAGGCCTTAAATCAAAAAATTGTTTTTAAAATTAAGTGAGTAGATTCGAAATTGCTGTCCATTGATTACATAGTTTAATATTGTATTATTATCAATTTGTTAACCTTACTAGGCCTCAGGATCGGCCAGGTCTTGTGGGTACTATTAATATTGTACCTAAGGTAGTATAGAGCTGTAGAAATTAGATTTCAATTCAATACGATAGATTTCGTCAATATTCTAAAATTACATTTTTCAATACGTCAGCTACACGATGGAGGATCAACACCAAGCCTTTCTACTGATGAGGTAACTGACATGTTATAAATATCATTCATGGCATAATTATTGGATTTAAAAAAGTAAGCAAGTTATACTATTTCAATAGGCTTCTATTGCGCCTGAAATGCCAGTAAGATTTCCAGACATTCGACCGATTCGACCTTTCAAACATGACTTTTTAACGTATGCATAAAACGTACTCGTTATAGTACCGCTAACTAAAATGTATCGTGAATAATATAACGTGTCTCTTAACTGTAGGAAAAGCTGTGCAAATTTATGTGCAAAGAATTATAGATTCCCTGTTGCGTAAGTTTTATTAAGGGCAAGTGTGTCATGTGTAAATTTTTTAGTATACACTTACATTTGTCCTTATATATGCTCTGTGATGCTGTTACATATTCTAGTGATGAAGTAGGGGATGAAGTAAAATGCATGAG
>NW_002060988.1:0-1776 GCF_000150275.1 Trichoplax adhaerens
CCTTATTTTCACTACGGAAAATGAGTCGTTATGCGTTATCGCACCGTGAGCATCAGCACATTATTGAAGATAGATAATAAATCTATTCATTGACTAGTATAGAGACAAACTTTAATTATGTAAAAGTTCTGTAATCTACCGGTATCTCGCAATTTTAAATTACTGAAATATTATCGCGAAAAGATTAGCTAGAACGCGAAAAACTTCATCAATTAAACTTCCGTACTTAAAATACGCATTTAAAACTATAATTTATGTATTGATGTTGTGTCTAAGCGCTATTTAAATAGAGCTGTTAAAGTTTTTTTTCGATTCATGCAAAAATAACAACCAGTTGTTCATTTGATAAATAATAATTTTAAAGCAATATAAAGTATTAGAATGTAAAATTTGACTGAAGTTACTTTTATAGGTTAGTGCCATACTAATTGTACTAGGCTACAAGAATTTAAGACAGACAAGAAGTATAAAATTACATACCGAAAATGACGTGCCCTATTTAATGAAGTAAAATAAGATTGCAATATCCTATTCTGTAATTGCATTTCCGTTTAAAAGTGATCAAGATGTAGCACTGTAATAAACTATCAACAAAATTTTGTGTTAAAAATTTTAGGAGTTTTTTGCCAGCGGCCTTAATTCTCATGCTATTACTTGTTATTGACTGGACGCTGTTTGTATTATTTGTTGCCATCGGTAATGTTGTACTGCAATATCTTTTCGCCGTAATCAACTTTTTGCAGGTAAATGTGTAGCATTCTTAGTTATTGTATACGGTTTGCAGTTTTTGATATTATCATTAACATATTTAAATAAGAATTAGAATTTGGGGACTTTTTCGATTTGATTTAATTATTTCTATTTACATCTTCTACCTACTGCTCGTTTATATTTATTTTTACATGCAATGTTCGAATTATGATTTGAAGAGACTACAGACAATTCTGTTACTATTTGTCTATCTATCTTGTAACTAGGACGTCTAATTAAATTTGATTACTGAAAAAATTCAATTTATTACTAGGCGCTATATATATTTGCCTTTTATGGACTTAAGCAAATTATGTGCGGTAATATTGATCAGGTAGGCAATCTTGCTCTTAATAATCTAAATATGTGTTACAATTACATATATTTGAAAGCTGTAGGCATGAGTAATCATAAGTAATATTCTCTCTAGAAAATTTCTAAAGTGTTTGTTTATTAGCTGATGATCTATACTTCACGACCGAATATTACTATAAACTGAATTTTAGAATAAAATATTGAATTAAAAGATTAAATTGACAGCAATGAATAACAAAACTATTAGATTATAAAATGAACTGAATCTCTACTTTGTAGATCCTAACTAATAATCAATATTATATTACTGTATCATGATCAACCTAGGATGGATCAAAAGCGAGCGAATTGGAATTGACAAGCATCAATAAGCAAAAACCAAAAAAATAATAAGTATTTAGTTTATCTGCGCTAAGGGTGAATTATTTAAATACTGAATTATTAATCGATCTAGTTTTTAATTTTATCGTACATTCTTCGCTGGGTAAATTAGGATTGTTAAATATCAAATTCAAAAATTTACTAGAGTAGTTTTAATCTTCCGCTGATGCATTCTTTACAATTTTGATATGTCTGGATACCATATTTACAATTTAAATTTATTCTAAATATGAATGGAACTACTGAGGATTTTCGGTTTTTGCTAGTATAGAATCTAATACAGTAGTATTATTATACTCATGCTTAATCTCTAACAAGCTATGACTAGAA
>NW_002060988.1:2146-5367 GCF_000150275.1 Trichoplax adhaerens
CTGATTACATTACTAATTTGATAAAAATTGTAGAATAAAATCTTAAATATTATTTGGAGATCCTTTAATTCCTGTTTACGTAAAATCCAAAGATAGTTCATTCCACTGCAATAATAGTAACATAGTAACTTAACCATCAATTTGCAGTATAGGATTGATCGTAACTTTTGTCACTTATTACTTTGTCTTCAGCTGTATAGCGGAAAAGTAAAAACAATAACAACAAGGCTCGACATCCTGGCTCCAGTAGCTTTATTCCAAGATATCTATAGTAGTAGAGTTGTTTGCATAGGATTCGAGTACTGGCAACAAATAAGTAATTGATAATTACAATCATTCATTCAGTGTAGTAAATGAACCAGTTTTTGACTCTATTAGCAATACTATTATTTGCATGTCTGACTATATCGTATGCTCTTGGATATCTAGTCCGGAATCATTGAGTACAACTGTGTAACAAGTCTACATCAAACGTCAAATTTGCAATGTATCCATTCGATGGTGTATAGGAAACAATGAAAATGACATTAATGGAAACTACTATGTTCGCATTATTTTATCGGTGGCTTTCTGATAAGAGTGCAATTATGCAATTTGTAGGTTTCAAAACCTTTTCCATACTTTACATCAAACACGTAGTGCATCCTGTCAGTACGAAGAGCAGGCTAATAGACGCGAATCAAATACAATTTGCATCATTTTATGCTGTTGATCTTTGCGACTTTACTCTAGCCTTGGACAATATTTTCGAGTCGGACAACACGATGCATAATCCGTAATTTATGAAGTAACATTTTATTATCGTAAAGTATTGGAGAAACAAGTAGAGTAAAACTGCGGAATATGTTACTCGATTAGACAAGCAATTCTAAAGTGCATCACTATTTTATAGTACGCCACATCTTTGCCGGCTAGTATTACACCAAAAAAGTACGTTGATCAACTACAACAAGCTATAAAGATAATTGATCAATGCTAGCTCTAACTATAGCTATCTTATATTGCCGAACGTCTAACAGGATAAAAATTACTCGCTAGGAAATACTGATAAAACTGCACTGTGAAAAGTGAATAAAGATTCACTGCATCCCATTCTTGTTGTCCTACTGCTGTATACAGTAGATCCAGCCTGTACATACTGTATTACTAGACTATATCAATTGTAATAATATTAATAGGTATTGAATAGTAGTTGTTCATACCTTCATGATACTGCAACATTATCAAATATTGTTCTGTTAAAGCTATCAAGCTACCTTACTATACCTATGTTATTATCTATTTCAAATTGAACAATTTTATTATGTTGCAATTGTGAAGTAAAGCTGTACGGCTGCAGTGATCCGCATCGGTAACAATGTGAGGTTAATTTATGTATAGAGGTGTTAATTGGTAAGGTGCTTTTATACTTAACCTTCAAATCACGTACATGATTTACCCTGATTAATAAAAATATACCTTACTTTGTATATAACATATATATACGTAAAGATAAGTTAAATATTGTTTTCAGGTGTCGATATCTTTTACTTTATGATACGAACGCCTTATGCACGTTTATAAAATGTAAAATTATCATTACCATTGAAAGGAAACGCCAACAAGAATCCTGCGACGAACATAATTTTACTCTGACTGAATAAGTTACGCTGATCAACACACGTAAGTATACCATCCTGTAGTGACGCACTCTATATTTTTTGCTAAATCCATTTATGACAGCTAAATTAATCTACAATCAGACTTGAGTCATCAAACAAAATACTTTTCTTAAATTGAACATCATTATCTTCTACAATCTAAATCATTCTACTTAAGGTATCGCTACTCTACTATTAAAATCCAGCACCTTTCAGTGCTGGGCATCTTCACAATTACAGTACAGTGTTTCTAGTCACATGTATCTTGTATCATAATTAGTCAACTGGCTAATATTAGTCATCAACAATTTCTAATATAGTAGTTATCAATCATCTAATATTAGCTTCACGATAATATCTATTCTTAGTAACCTAAATATAGCAAATAGAGCTGTTAACATAATCAAATATGGGGTGCATCACTACACGTCCCTATAAATTGAATTGAACTGCATACAGTAGAATATCAAATTACAATCTGTAAAATTAAATGGCGATCATTGAAATCAATGCTTCCTCTTTTGTACACTAAAAACTGAAACCTCTGTGCCCACCAAGATGATTAGCTAGCCAGAAGAAAGAAGATTATTATATATCAATATTTTAATTTTATGTACAGTAGATAGTGTGCTAAACAATGTTAGAAATACTTTGCTTACATGTAACAATTTAAACACTAAATATCGTTTGAAATGCTACACTCAATCATCAACTTGGCAATGATATCCAATTCATGCTTACCAAGTATATCGATTTTGTTTATTCTAGTATACCAACGATCTATAGTATTGTACACTTAGGGCAACATGGACATTTTCTTTGCGTATTAGAAGTTACCACCTGTAATAACAATCAACGATTACAATCAAATAATGTTCTCGCAACTCAAATTGAATTTCTACTCGTATTACGAACAGCTTAATATTAGCCATATCAAATGTGATTACGGAATAATATATAAGAATATTCGTAGAATAACCGTATGCTTGAAAAGTTCATTTTCATCTACCATCTTATCCAATTTATCTAATCTTCCAACACTTGGTATTTCATCTATTATAATCAAAGTCTTGCACTTAAATTGAATAATCATTTCGATTTAGTTTCATTTATGACTTTTAATAGTATTGCTAAATACTACGAATTTTATAAGCAGCTGATCACATTGACTGTTGTATATCAATTTAAGAAACTATAAAAAAGCATGAAAATAAAGTATTTTTACATGGAGGTTAATCTGATTGAGGTAAAGTACAGTAGTGCAAAGCAGATGCAGTCTACATTGTGGCGATTAAAGTAAAAGTTCTTGTCAATGGTAGATAAACTACGTGGTAGTACACCTTGTATATGATCTATATAATTGTTCAACGGCTATCGCTAAGTATAAAAAGATAGTTACAAATTCAAAGTTATTCCATAATTACCAATTTTGGTGGCTAGCAGCCTTTTATACTCGTCTAGGTCATCATAGTCATCATCGGTACACTTAATGTTTAATAATCTTTCAGAAAATTTACTCTAACAACGGAAATATGACCAAATTAAATACTCATGTAATTCACTATTGCAAAATAATATAGA
>NW_002060988.1:5417-6412 GCF_000150275.1 Trichoplax adhaerens
ATAACAACAAAGCTCGACATCCTGGCTCCAGTAGCTTTATTCCAAGATATCTATAGTAGTAGAGTTGTTTGCATAGGATTCAAGTACTGGCAACAAATAAGTAATTGATAATTACAATCATTCATTCAGTGTAGTAAATGAACCAGTTTTTGACTCTATTAGCAATACTATTATTTGCATGTCTGACTATATCGTATGCTCTTGGATATCTAGTCCAGAATCATTGAGTACAACTGTGTAACAAGTCTACATCAAACGTCAAATTTGTAATGCATCCATTCAACGGTGTATAGGAAACAATGAAAATGACATTAATGGAAACTACTATGTTTGCATTATTTTATCGGTGGCTTTCTGATAAGAGTGCAATTATGCAATTTGTAGGTTTCAAAACCTTTTCCATACTTTACATCAAACACGTAGTGCATCCTGTCAGTACGAAGAGCAGGCTAATAGACGCGAATCAAATACAATTTGCATCATTTTATGCTGTTGATCTTTGCGACTTTACTCTAGCCTTGGACAATATTTTCGAGTCGGACAACACGATGCATAATCCGTAATTTATGAAGTAACATTTTATTATCGTAAAGTATTGGAGAAACAAGTAGAGTAAAACTGCGGAATATGTTATTCGATTAGACAAGCAATTCTAAAGTGCATCACTATTTTATAGTACGCCATATCTTTGCCGGCTAGTATTACACCAAAAAAGTACGTTGATCAACTACAACACGCTATAAAGATAATTGATCAATGCTAGCTCTAACTATAGCTATCTTATATTGCCGAACGTCTAACAGGATAAAAATTACTCGCTAGGAAATACTGATAAAACTGCACTGTGAAAAGTGAATAAAGATTCACTGCATCCCATTCTTGTTGTCCTACTGCTGTATACAGTAGATCCAGCCTGTACATACTGTATTACTAGACTATATCAATTGTAATAATATTAATAGGTATTGAATAGTAGTTGTTCATACCTTCATGAT